>NC_048906.1:0-4801 GCF_011077185.1 Oxyura jamaicensis | reverse complement strand
CAGGGTTAGGGACAGTTTGTTTATGTTTTTGGAGCTTTTGCCTGTGGTTTTGCTTGCTGCGGAGTCTTTAGTCTTTGCAGCCTCCTCGATTTTGGGTGCTTGGTATTCACTTTGGAGAGGTATGTTTAGGAGGGGTTGCCAGCTACCTTGTTTTTGGGAAATTGTGGGGTACGGTTCCTTTTTTTTGGGGTTATATTTTAATCTCTAGATATATCAAGCCGTTTGTGTAAGTCTCCAGGGGATTCACACAGAGCTTCAGTATGCATTGCAAGGGGCTTGACCACATAAGCACAGCATTATGAAGAGACTGAGCCAGGTCACCTTTTTCATCTGTAAAGGGTAAGTCTGTGGTTACTCCTGTTGGGGCTGCTGTGCATTCATTGCCTTTTGGCATGGACCTGAGGGTGTGTGTTTGTTTTTCTGGCTCTGGTCCCTGTGTTTGAGTCTCCTGCAAGGGGTTGTACTGCTTGTGTGTCCATCACGGACACGACCTTTTCTTTTTGTTTCTTGTAGCCCAGGTCGTGAGCACGGAACCTTGAACGAGGCATTAGTGTGAGTGGGTTGCAGTGTGGGCCCTGAGCTGGTCAGTGGATTTTGTTAGTTTGTTTTGCCTGTCAGGCAGGCTTTGCAAGCACCTTGTGACAGCGGAGTAGAACTCCTGCCACGTTTCTGAGGCGTGCCAGACGTCAGCGGTTCCAGTTCCTGAAGTGCTGGAGATGCTCGGAGCGCAAGGGGAGCAGGGAGCGTGATGCATCTCTTTGGGATGTTAAGTGAGTGAAGTGGTGGTACTGGGTTGGGGGACGTGGGTCCGGGGCTTCTTGGCTGTTGGGGTAGGGGAGGAGAGGAGCGGGTATAGACTGTTTTTGTGGATTGTCAGATTTGTCTGTTCTTTCTCCTTGGTCTAAGCCATGCAACCTTAGCTCGGCACAGTTGTTAACGGAAGCGCTATGCCTGGATCGGGAAGGTGAGTGGAGACAAGTTTGAAAACGGGCATTGTTTTTGGTTTGCTAGTCTTTGGTCCACCTCTGGGTGACTCCTCTTTTCCGGGGATGAAGAAGATACTGGGAACAGTGTAGTTGGCCTCTGTGGTCCACACTGAGGATGGATTCTGATCCCTGAGAATTGAGTTCAGGGGCAAATGCTGTGTGTTGGGGGCTGGTTGGCAGGGGAAGGCGGGGATTTGTCTAGAGGGTGTCTATGTGACTTCAGTAGCAGAGCAGGTCAGGTGACTACTGTTTTGTTTCTGTGGTGGGTGTTTCACAGGAAGAAGTTTGGCTGACGTGCCAGTGCCTGATGGCGCTTTATTTCTGCAGGTGAAGAGGAGCCTCGTGCCTGAAGCAACATCCTGGCTAGCCTTTGTGTTCCTTGTTGAGGATGGAACCTGCCTCCCAGCATTCCCAAGCTAAGTTGGGGGGCAAGTGCTATGTTTGAGCTGGGGTTGTGAATGGGCACGTAGGGCGAGGGTCTGTGCTTTTAAGTTGTTGCAGCTGATGGGGCCTTTCAGGATTGATCATGGTCAGTCAGAGAGATTATATGTGGGGGGTCCTGTCAGGTACAGCATGAGCACATGCCAGACAGGACAGGACCAGATAATTGTCTGTGTTCTGTGTTTTCTGTGTTCTGTGTTGTCTGTGCTGTGCTGTTGCTCTTGGTGCTGTGCTGTGCTGTTGGTCTTGGTGCTCGTCAGGCCCTGGGGCAGCCATCCTGAGGGTACTGAACACTTGTCTTCATTGGAATAATGCTGATGCTCAATTGGAAGCTGAGCCCGTCTTGTCTTGCAGTGGGAGCTTAAAGAGCTCTCTACTTCTGTGTAATTTTTTTGTATCAAGTGTTTTCTTATCAGATCATCATATGTGACTTGCTCATTGTGTCTTGATATTCATCTTGTCTTGATCTCCTCATTGCCTTGTTCCGCTCGACAGATTAGATAGGCAACTTGGTGGCCACACCTAAGGTCCTAAATGCTCGTTTTATCATCGTAGGGCTGATCTGAGCACTTCTTGACTTGCAGTCGCAGCTTAAAGCGCAGATCTATTTCAGGTCTTGTGCGTCATACTCGGTTTCAGATCGCATCTGTTTCCATCCTCGCTGTTGCGGACATCACGTGGGCTTCATCAGGAGCTCTTGCTTGGGAATTCATTTCCGAAGCGTTTTTCTTATGGGGTTTGCAGTGCCCATCGTTCCAGTCTCTTGTCTTAAAGGCGGGCTATTTATGCCTCCATCATGCCAGTTCTGGCAGTTGCTTCCAGTCGCAGGTCGTGGCATTTGAGTCTCTCCTTGGGTGTGCTGCAGAGCACCTGTTCTGACTTGCTGTTGCTGCAGGGCCTCCCTCTGGGAGTCTTTTTTATTTTTTTTATTTTGGGGGAGGGGGGGCGTGCTTGTGTGCTGTGTTCTGTTTTTAATGTCTGTAGTGTGCCTGTGTGTTTATTTGGCCTGGAGCTGTCCTGCTTGGCAGTTAGTGAGGGTAGCTAATGTGGGGGTCCACTGGTGTAGTAATACATTGTCCGGACTGTTTTGGCAAAGACATCCGGTCTGCCTCTGGGCACGTACTGAAGGGCAGCTGGCACAGAGTCATCTCCATAGTGTTTGGCAGATGTGAAGGGGGAGGCTTGAGTTGCTTGCGAGCAGCTGTTCACATAGTGCTTGAATGGTGCTAGAGGGGAGGGGTAAGCTTGCAGATGTGGAGTGCTCTTTTTTGTTGTTTGCTTTTTTTCTCCTGACTTAGATAAACCTTGGGAGGAACCGGTCAAAGGAAAGAGCGCCTTCTGGAACTGTCGAGCCTTCATTTGGCAGCTCGGTGACTGGCTTGGTCTACTTGTGAGGTGCTGAGGGAAGTTGTCTGCTGTTCCAAAATGATGAAAATAAAAAATGGGGTCTGTTGTGTTGTTGAGGGATGGGTGCTAATGCTGGCAGCTGCATGATTATCTTCTGACTATGTTTTCATTTGTTGAAGCTGAAAGGCAGCCTACGACCTAGGATGTCACAGCCAGAGCTGCCTCTGGCAAGGTGAGTGATGCAGCAGTTTTTTTAAGTTGTGGTTCTCCATGTCATTCTAAGTGTCCCCTCTTTCTCTTTTTGAGGTGTTGTAGCTGGCTTAAGAGGGCAGATGGAAGCATCTGCCTCAGGGGCAGGTGAGCGGGCAGAGGTAAGGCAGCAGATGAGAGTAACTGTCGTAGCTGTGCTGTGGCTTTGCATTCTGCCTCGGGCTATGCTTTTCTTTTTCTTTCACAGGTGTCTCACACATGCCCAGAGGCACAAACTGCACTCTGAAGAGCTGCGTTAGAAGGGGGCTGGTCACGAGCTTGGTTGGAGTGGAATGGCTAAGGAGCGTGAGGTGACTGTGAAAGGTCTTTGTCTTGCTTTGCAGGTGCCGTGGCTAGCTGTCCACAGAAGTGGCTGAGGATTTGAGGTAAGGCCGGAGAGCGGCAGGGAGCGGCATGTGCAGTGATGGTTTTCAAGCGCTGCGGTTGCTTTCTCTTCTGATTATCAGGTGCCACAGGCAAGGTGGGTTGTAACATCAGTCTTTAGATTTGGAGTGAAGCAGGTCACTTGAATGCTGCGTTGTTCCTGAGAAAGGTGTTGTAGAGGAAAAAAGGTTGCCTGGTGTGGCAGTTTCTGATGGCAGTCTTCCTTCGTAGGTGAAGAGTTACCTGAAGCTCCAACCCGTGTGAGCTGAGCACGCCTCACTGAGGATGAAGCCTGCTTTCCAGCAGGTCCCAAAGGCACGTTGGGGCTGAAATGCTGTGTCTGTATGTGGGCTGGGGTTGTGCCTTGGTGAGTGTGGGGATGGGTTTTAAGTCGGTGCAGAAGATAGGTATATAAATGAAATTCACATAAATGATATATGATGAAGTATTGTGAATCCTTGAACTTCTAGTCTACATTAGCTAATATGTATGGAGTTGCATGAAACATTGAGAAGCAGCTTCTAATAAGCAGGCTTTTGTTGTCATTAACTCAGCCTATGCTTTTGCCATGCATAAAGATGAAGACAAACTACCTTTTTACACAGGAACTGCTGTGGGTGCACAGAAAGTCCTAGAGGACATTTAGGGCTGTATTTTGGTTCCCAAAGTGTTTTTACCTGAAGTCCAACTGATTTATATTGGCCAAGCCTCTTCATAGGGTCCCTGTCTGGTCGCAGAGCCTAGCCACGGTGTTTCCACTGCGCTCTCTGCTCCGTCCTCTTCTTTAGAGTCAGCACACCAGCTTCCCCTTGTGTGATAGCATCTAAGGCTGGAGTCCTAGGGAACGCTTAGGTAGCGCAGCTACCCTCCACCCTAAAAGCTTCTTCATTGCTGTATGTTTTCTTTAAAAGGTGAATATTAGTTTAATTTGCCTAGTTACTTCAGGCAATTACTCGACAACTACCAAAAGCGATTGTGAGAAGCCTGCTTCCAGCATCCATTCCCTACCTCGGGATGGACAGACGGACACCACTTGATGCCTTGCCCGCCAGGGGAAGGGGAAAACTACTGGGCAGGGAACCCCACCGCAGCCCCCCTCCTGTGAGTCCTGCAGAGCAGTTTAATAAAGTTTGCTTTCTGACCTGCACCTGTTTCGGTGGTTGCGGTGCTGGGAAGTGGCTGTCATGATGTGTGTGGGTGCAGGTTCTGTAGCAGGGTGGGTGTGGAGGGGGTAGGGGCTGGGGGCAGGCTGTTCCCGTGTCAGTTGGCTGCTGGATGTGGATGGCCCCTCGGAGTGTGGGGGCAGCCCTGCGGGGTGGTGGGGTGGCTGCCTATTGTGGGACAAGGGGAGTAGCCCTGTGCTGTCTTTGCTCCTTGGGCCGGGGGGGGGGGGG
>NW_023304329.1:0-38467 GCF_011077185.1 Oxyura jamaicensis | reverse complement strand
CCCCCCAAGCTTTTCTGTGTTTTCATCAAAGCAATTGTCTGCAATCACACCCTGTAAGCACCAGTGTTAAGGGGAAAGAAGTTACTGGCTGCGGGAGGAGTGCAACTCAGTCATTAGCATTCAGAATCACAGACATCAGTCTTGAGTCACAGAACAGTGAATGTGCTCTAAAAGTCTTTGAGTATTTGAGATTCTCAGAATATGTACTGTTCTTTGTTTTACAGGTTACTTTAGGGGCTGGAGCCAAAGATGAATTACATGTTGTAGAAGCAGAAGCATTGGACTATGAAGGCAACCCTATTAAAGTAGTACTGGCGTCTCTGAAAATGTCTGTGCAGCCTACAGTAAGTAAATGAGCAAGAAAGCATCTGTTACAAATTGGGTCTCAGGTGAGAAGGACAAGTTAGTAAAGGTTTCGGTTGTCTGGATTGTAATGATCTGCAAGTGATGTAGTGAGGCATAGTCAGTGGGTTCAGAGAAGTGTCACCTTTGGCACATGCCAGGAATACAAGCTAAATGGATATATATCTTTTTGCACCTAGCAGACTTGTTCTAGTCACCTGGAGATGATAGACTTCGGTTCAAATTGCGCATTTTTAAAGAAGCTGTATTAATTGTGCACGTCATCTCCGTGCATACAAATGTATGTATTTGCAAGTGGGTGCATCTCTAGTCTGTGTTGCTTTCTTGGAGCCTGGGATGAGAAAATCTACTTTTTACTTCAGATCGGAAATTCTTACAAGATTGTAAAGATGATTATTACCTTCTGTGGAATTAAAGGCACCTTCCTTTGATTCTTGCCATCTGGAATGTAATTTGAATCGGGGTTGTTGATGTTGTGCAAGTGGAACTGCACAATGCTGGGGGCAGGTGTGATGGTTGATCTTGAAATTATCATTGCTGCAATGATGTACAGAAACATGGATTGGTCTAGTTTTGAAAAGCGTGATTTAATTATGATATACCATGACTGTTGTAAATCCAGCCCTGTTGTGGCTCTTAGACTCGAAACACCTCTGGAATATTCTGTCAGTTTGAAACTTGTAATTGCTGTATTACCATTGGAATCTCCAGATTTCGGTGCTGTTGGTTTTGTTTGAATGGATTGCTTGTTATACACACCTCACCTTCCATAGTTAATGCTTTTTTTAATTTACCTAGGTTTCACTAGGCGGCTTTGAGATCACGCCACCAGTCACCTTGAGGTTGAAATGTGGTTCTGGGCCTGTTTATGTCAGCGGTCAACATCTTGTAGGTATGTATTGTTCTGGTTGCTAATCTTCAAAACTAACATTTATTGATTTGCAAAACAAAGGCTTTTTACATGTTCCTGAAGTCAACATGCATGTTACAGCTGGTCAGCATGCTGTGTTGTATCAGTGTTGTGTGCATAAGGCATTGCTGTTGGAAAGTTCCCATGTTTGAGCCTGAATTGCACTGGGGCAGAGCCCTGAGACCTTACTGTTAACGTCACCAGAACTTTAGAGGTGTATCTGGTATCTTGAGCAATGCATTGACTGTCTTCAGAAGCCTGAAGTGACTGAGGGCAAAGGAGTTCAGAGAGATGCTTATATACACTTTCTTGCCTCCTTTTTGTATGGGTAAGGGGAGTTGTCAGCCTCTCAATTTGGGTTCTAATTGCTCCCCTTAAAAATGGGTGCTGCTGTTCCCCATATGGGAGCTTTCTCCTTACCTTAGAGTCTGAGAAGACTGAATTATTTTATCTTTTTTTTTTTTTTTTTTTTTTTTTTTTTTTTTTTTTTTCAGTAAAGGATAAACCAAGCTTTTCCTTTATAGAACTGTCTTGAAACTGATCTTTCTAGAAATTCTTAAGTATGTCCTGGATATGGGGAGGTACTTGCTCTTACCTTCCTATGGCTTTTTTTTTTGCGATGAGTGTTGTAGCATATGGGTATCTTTTATCCATTCTTGGATTTTGGTGTAGTAGTATCTGCACCCAGTCATCTGGAAGAGCTTCTGGCCTTAGTGGTTAGTGCTGATAGGAAGCTTGCTCAATTGTTTCCAGCATTCCAAGAAGGCCTTACTTAGTTGTGGGTGATAATTTGTTTTACTAGTAATCTCGTTTTTGCTATTGTTAAATGAGGTGGGTATTTTACATGTTGCCATCTTTTTATCAGCATTAGAGGAAGAACCAGAATCAGAGGATGAGGAGGAAGATACCAAAATTGTGAATGCCTCAGCAAAGAGACCAGCAAGTGGAGGAGGAGCTAAAACACCACAGGTATACTTCTGATTTGTTGGTCTGCAGAATTTTCTTTTGGTTTGGTATTTATTCTGCCTAAGAATGAGTGGTTAGATTATTTGCAGTGATTTACTTAATAAGTGGTCTGACATTTCGGGGGGAGGGGGAGGAGGCAGTTATTTTGCACTTAGATCTGGAGACGTATTAAGTTACAGGATGTGTTAGCTACAGATTGTTTTCAAAGCCTTGCTGAATAGGCTAATATGAAGCCTACTTATGTAGAAACTTTGACCACTGAAGTAACTCAATATGTGCAGATTTTGGAATAAACATTAGTGTGCTGCAAGAGTTTGAGCTGAAACACTGTAGTGTAAATCCTTAAAATCTTTTTTTTGTTTGTTTTTTTAAAAAAGAAAAAAGCAAAACTATCAGAAGATGATGAAGATGATGATGAAGATGATGATGAGGAGGATGAGTACGTATTTTTGTTTTGTTGAGATGAGTGACATAACTAGATGTTAAGTGAGGAAGCGACTTCTTGGTCTTAGCTACCAAAAATGAGCTCAAATTTATCTCCACAATGTAACCTGAATCAGTGTTATTCAAATATGTAATACTGGGTTAGGAAACTTTGTTTCCTATAGCTCAGTAACTTTGAGTAAATTCAGAATTTCTTTAGTACTACTGCAGAGCCCTAAGATTCACACATTGAGTACTAAAGCAAAGGGAGTACCTTTAAATACAGCACTAAGAGTATTTGGCCTAACACCTTGTCATGTGTTCAGACAAGTTATGGTGAGTGACCACTTTCTAATTCTAGTGATGAGGACGACTTGGATGATGATGAGGAAGAGATTAAAACACCAATGAAGAAAGTAAGTGGCATGTTTGTGTGTATCTATTCAATGTAGACATAGTGACCCCTCTTGATGTGCTAATGCCAGGTTAACAGTTCATCCATACAGGAGGGACAAGTACTCACCTCCTTCTTACTAGATGTTAATTAACTCTCATGAATTTGATGTGAATAGTCATCTGATTTTTTACTTTGTTACAGAGGGATGGCTGGGTGCTTCTTAACTGTATACCCATGTGCAAAACTCAGGCTGTTGTGGTTTTATGTATAAAATCCTGTTGATACATGTGGATTGTGTTTTGCCATTTCAATTAGTCCTGCATGCTGTGAGAAAGGTCTTAGTGACTTTCTTCAATTAAAAAAAGTTCTAAACTGTGTGAGCCTATAGGAAGAGACTTGCTTCAGGCAGCCAAGTGCTTGAATGTGAAATTACATCAGCCCTGGAGTGCCATCTGGTGGTAAAACTAAGTAAGACAATTTGGCAGTTGTAGAGATGAAAGACGGTGATTTTTTTAAGACTTATATTTGCACGTTGACATTCTTAGAAACAAACATTTAATGTTTTATTCCACTAAATGCTTCTTTCTCCTGATGAATTTCCTTAGGTAATAGTGCAGGGTGGCTTAAGGTCTGATGAAGATTGTGTTTGACTGCAAGTTTCCGGCTATATAATCAAGTCTAGCATGACTGAAGGAAATGGTCCCTTGATTACATATTAATACAAGAATCCCATTCTTAAATCTGTGTATGGCATTGCCTTTGCACATCCTGAACAAGATTTCTGTATAACATACCAGAGAAGAGCTAATGATTGTGTTACAAATAACAAGTAGTGCTGGTCAGATCTTAGGCTTGCAGTGACATCTAGAATTCATTTATATTTTTAAAAAAAGACTCAAGCCTTGCACCATCTCTGCCCAAAAAATGCAATGGTCTTACATACCCCCTTAGATAATTATATAAATGTATGGAAAATAAAGTCCCACATAGTTGTATGGCATCATAACAAAATTGTCTTGACTATGTTCTGTATTGTTGGACCATCAGTTTGTCACTTGAGTTTCTGTTGCATAAGCTATTTATGCCCAAATAACAGGCACTGATCATACTGCACAGGAAACAAGGGTGCCTTTTATCTTGAGGTTAAATAATATGTATTTGTCATAGAGTCTTTTTAGTATTATTTTAACAGGTATAACAGCAGTTTTTCATGACAAATATGCTTAAATGCTTTCTTTTCAGCCTGTCCGTGAGCCTTCAGGAAAAAATATGCAGAAAGCAAAGCAAAATGGAAAAGACTCCAAGCCGTCCACACCAGCATCCAAAACAAAAGTGAGTGAAGGCAGATGAGTCAAATGTTTGTTCTACTGTGGAAGCCAGTTTCCTTGCCTACCAGAAACAAAATGTACTAATCCTAAGTTCGTGAATGAATAGGAACCATGCTGTTGCTTCATTGCATTGTGTTGCCTTGTGAAACTCTTCGGTAAAACTGCCTTTACAACTACAATAGCTGGTACTTGTAATCAGCTGTGTAACAGGAGACCGTTGCTATTAAGGAATCTCTCTTTTGGTTCTAGTTTGCTACCTACCTTGTCCCAGCAGTGCTGCTTTTGTGGCTTAATATCTTGGATTCAGAAACTGACCTGTGTGCGAGCTGAAAGTTTTCTTCAGTTCTGTACTTGTCAAGCTTCCTTATGCAGCTTTTCCTTCCTGCGTGTACTCAAATAACTGTACAGGGAAGGTCAGTACAGAAATTAGAGTGATATGGACAGCAGCATAGCACCTGGAAAACACTGTGGCTGTGTACCTTTTTTAAAGTATGAATTGAATCTGGCTGCATTTGCGGAGCAAATTGAAATCACTGAATGTTTGGCCTGTTTTCAGTTTCACTTGTGTTGGGAGAAACAGCTGTGTTGATGAGTGCACAGAAGCATAAGATAACTGCAGTTAAACTCCTAACTTAGCATTCTTTACATTTTCTTTGAAGAATGTTTTGGAAAATACAACTTTTTCTGTGACTTGTTAAAAACAATCTGAAATGTCTGTGATAGTTCTTGTATTAAATATAAATTAAGATTTTTGTTTTTTGAAAAATTGATTTTGTGTACTGAGCAGCTTAATATGCAATTTTCTAACAATATTTTACAGACTCCAGATTCCAAGAAGGATAAATCTCTAACTCCAAAAACACCAAAAGTCCCTCTGTCGTTAGAGGAGATTAAAGCAAAAATGCAAGCATCCATAGACAAGGTGAGTTTTCTAAAACTTTAGGTTTCGTCAGCCTTATTTATAATACTTCTGCAGCAGAAGAACGTTGTTTAGAAATGTTTGCATGTCACTGCTTGCAATCTTGTTAGCAGAGGATATTGATGTTGAAGCTCAGAAATGAAAACTCATTTAGGATAAAGATGAGCATTGATACTCAAGAGGAAATGAACAAATAAATTGTTACTCTACCGATAGGTGAAGTTAGTGAACTGTCCTAGTTTGGGGGGGGGAGAGGAGGGGGAATGACTTGACTAAATGGTGCAGCCTGTAAGGCTTTGCAACTTCCAGAAGGGGGAGATAGGTGCTTGTGATTAAAAGAACTGCATTTTGGTAGAAATGCTCTGTCTGTAGGTTTGCTGGGTAAAAGTGTAGAGGATGATAGCAATTCCCTCCTCGTTAGCCAAGTTTGGATGTGTGTGCTAGCTAGGGGTGAAGTACAGTACAAACAAAGCTTTACTGCAGAATAGGTGGTGGTGGGGATCTGACATGTATGCTGTGCTACTGTTGTGTTTTTTCTTCATTGACTCAGAATTGCATAAAGAGCATGTGGCAGATCCAAACTCTTTGTTGGAAATTTATTTGTGGACAAAGCTAAAGTCTAGGCTGATGTCAGTGCTACAAAGAGTTGTGGTTTTAGAGCGTAAAGAGTTTCTTCCTAATAGCTCAACTAAATCTCCACTCTTGGTTAAAGCCATTACATCTTGTCCTGTCACTACACTCCTTGACAAAGAGTTCCTTCCCAGCTTCCCTGTAGCCCCCTTTAGGTACTAGAATGCCGCTGTAAGGTCTCGCTGGAGCCTTCTCTTCTGGCTGAACAATTCCAGCTCTCTCAGCCTGTCTTCAGAGGAGAGGTGCTTCAGCCCTCTGATTGTGGGAGCATTAGGTTGATCTTGGGTTTACATTCTTAGTTTTAAGGCAGTTTTGTCCCACAAATGTGAAATAAAGCAAAAAGGGTTTAGGTGTATATAGTAGGTACAGAGTGATATATTGACGACACTGATGTATGACACGTAAGCAATGAATGATATGACAGCTAATTGGGATAGAAATACCTATCCCTAAATTGTGAACCCGATGGTGACGGATGGTATCATTCTGCTAGGTCAAGCTAACCTCTTGGATCAGATGGGCGTTAGGGTGGTTTTCATGCATGACTCACGGAGGAGCAATGATCAGTGTTTCTGCAGTGTAGGCAGAAGGGGCTTAGCTATTCACGGTAGGCAGAGATGTCCCTTTGGAAGGAAGGATACACACCAGTTAATTGGCAGGTAGCTGTAGGTTACACTTCTCATTGCTGAAAAGTTTTTACTGGGAAATGCAGTGTAGGCACAGATACCGTAGAAGCAATAGCAGGCAGCTTTAAGGCTTTCCAAGATGTTGTTGGTCTGCCTTAGTAAGGCAAAAGGTTTGTGTGGCTTTTTGCTGTAACAGCCAGCAAGATAACAGCTTCAGAAATAGCTTTATTAACACAGTTCAGGGAGTCGGCTCCAGTAAGAAGATAGCTAATAGAAAAGTGACAGTACTTGGTAGGTAACACTTTGTCTAAATACAAGCTTTTTGGTTGTAGTATCTCATTTTCACATAATCTTAGTGTAGCTTTGTATTCCTTGAACATCAAATTACCATATTCTGCAACCTGCTAAGTGTACTGTCGTAGTTAGCTGGATACTTGAACTGATATACCTGAAGAATTGCTCATGGGGCACGCGAGAGGATAATTCTAATGTGCTGTATCTTCCTCCCTGGAGATGGGAGGTGTGAAGATGAACGTAGATTGTGACTTACTCAGTCTGTTTGTATGTTTGAGTATGTACAAAGACAGTTTCAGAGATGAAAAGAAAATGTCTCAAATAGTTCATTAAATTCTTAGAACTGCGGTATCAGAATGAGACTTACGGGTTTGGTGGAGGGAATGTAGGTGGGAGATGACTTAAATTTTTGCTTTGGAGAAGAGCTAAAGCAGATATGTGTCGCAAGTTGCACCCTGCAGTAGGAATCCTTAAATGTGGAATTAGTTCTAGTTGATCTGAAAAGCACAGGAATGTTGCCTACAGGCTGCTTGCTGTTGTGTTTTGGAGCATGAGCAACGATATTTGTACGGGCATTTCAGTGTGTAGGCACACGCTGCTGGGAGAAATACCTGGGTACTGTAGAAAAGCAAACTTTTAAAAAATGGTTTGATTGGTTTTGGATGTTTCAAGTTGAGTTTGGTAAAATTCCCCTTGTATTGCAAAGGATTTAAGCTTTGTCGGAGTTGTTTGTTGGAATGATGAAATGGCCTGCATACGCTAAATTTATTTTTTTCAAAATAGGGTTCTTCCCTTCCTAAGCTGGAACCCAAATTCGCCAACTATGTTAAGAATTGTTTCAGGACGGAGGACCAGAAGGTAACTAAATTTATTGAAACTTGATAAAATCCAAAAACTTTTATAACCTGACTTAGGGATTCTTTTCCACTTCTTAATCTTTACAAGCTTTGGACTGTTTCAAAGGGTTACAAACCATGAACAATACTTCAAATTAAATAAATGGGAACGGTTTTAAGGGTTTAGTTGGCTAAGATGAGAAAGCTAATATTTTATTACATTTTTCCAGCTTTTATATGGTTGGTAAATTATCTCTTGCTTACTAAACCCACAGAATTTTCCTTTTGGCACCATATTGGCTAAGGAAATGAGCTGTGGTTTTCCTTGCTGCTGAAGTTGGCCACCTAGGCCAGTCTGCTGTTCAGCCTTTTGTTGGGGAGGGTGTCTGGGAGGGGGAACTGTTTTGCAATTGATATTATGGCTTTCTTGCTGCGTTTTCTCCCAAAGTCAACTGAACTCTTGTAAGAGGGCAAGCCAAAAGGTGGTATCAGGAAGCAAGTTTCTGAATTAGTTATTACTCAACATGTACTAGGTTAAAATGTGTCTTAGATTTCCCTATCAAAATTCCTGTAAGTTAAGACTTTCTTCCAGTGACAGAATTCCTTATGCTTTCCTGCTTCCTTCAGTGGTTCAGAGTAAACTTGTGTGATAGACAAATTGATAGGTTCTTGAAAGAATGTTTAAAAGCAGTTAGCCTCATCTAGTGCAGTTGGTCTGACATTAGCCAGGGTAGGCAGAGTTCAGCCAATATTTGCCTAGCTGGTCCACACCCATCCTCTTACCTTCACTGAATTCTTACTATTGCGACTGAGTGAATAACAGTCTTCTAGCAGAAGGAGCTAGTGTGTTCTTTCAACTTAGTTTTCTCTGAAAGAAATGCATTTCTGTTGTAATTTAATGTTAGTAATTTATATATTAAGTAGAGATAGTAAACTGAAAATAATAAAAATAGATTTCAATTTATAAAAATAGATTTCAATTCTAACTTTTTTGTGTACACTTCCAGGTCATTCAAGCTCTCTGGCAGTGGAGACAGACTCTGTAAGAAAAGAAAACAGTTTAAACAGTTCATTAAAATCTGCAGTCTTACTTCTGTAACCATTATTTGGCTGTCCTTTTTACAAATGCTGAAAGAGCTTTCCCTACAGTGTCTGATAAATGTCATCCAGATTACCTTGCCAAGAATGTGTTGTCCAAAATGCCTGTTTAGTTTTTAAAGATGGGACTCCACCCTCAGCTTCATTTTAAGTATGTATGGAATGTTTTGATAAGGCATGGTGGTGGTGGTGGTCAGACAAATGGAAATGGTGGGAAGACTAAATGTACGTGGAAAAAAAATAAAATTTAGTATTTTAATAAAGTACTATCGTTTCTTTTTTAAGGGTTGGGGTAGTCTGCATACTAAGTGCAGAAGATAACAGGACTTTAAAGTTACTGTAGGAACTACAAAGTATTTTAGCTACTTCTCTTTAGCAAGTATGCATCAGTCAACTTTGTCATCAGTGTTGTCAACTTCAAAAACAACTATCCCAATTGCACGAGTTTTACAGCTACCGAGCATTCGGCTTGGTGAGAAGACTAGGTGGTAAGCGGGACTTTACTCTTGTCTGGAAGTGACCACTAATTACATAATTGCATAAAACAGCCCTTCCTGCATCTCAATTTCTGACCTGCTTCATTGGTCTTTGGTTTATGGTTTTTCTCTAACAACTAAATTTGTAGGGCTTGTGATTCCACTTGTAAAATGTAATGCTTTTGATTTGGGAATTGCTGGCAGTGCTGTTATTCTGAGGGGCTACAGTCTCTGAGGTTGTCTCAATGACTGGGGTAATGGTTTTGTGGAGGAGAGAGTAAGCTTCAGTGCTGAAGGGTGTGCCTAGAGAACTCACAGAGAGAGATCAGTGACCAGTGGATAAATTCCTGGGAATGGTGGAGGGCTAATCTCCAGCCTTTGAAGACTTGCAAATCCCCAAAGCTCAGATGGGCAGGTAGTCTGCATCACTTACTCAGATAATTTTCCGAGGTACTCCAGATAATGGCTGTCCATGTTCAAGCTTAATCCTTCAGTTTAAGTGGGGCAATTTCTGTACAACTTCTAACATTGGCCTTTGGGGGGAAATCAGAGTAAAATCATGATCAAACTTTCTAAGCAGGAAATGTCCTTTGAAGTGGCTGAGATAGCAAAATGGAGCCTTACTAGCTATTTTTTGGTTTTGATCCTAAGGATACTATGAGGTTGATTTAGAATTGTTTGTTGGGCATATTCTTACTGTCATACGAAGTAGAAATGCCAAGGTAAAAAGGTACTTCTGCGTGAAGGGAGGAAGGGACGTGTGGATGATACGCCTGGCATTGTGAACTTGTCCTCAAAGCTCTTGTCTAAATGCTGTATTGCTTCAGGTGCTTGAATGCTTTATCTGTGTAGTAACTGCAGTAATGGTATGAAGATCTAAACGATACTTAATAAACACTTAAACAGTTGTAACTATTAAGCTTGATTTAATCCTTGTGATGTGTGAGAATTAATACAACTTCCTATTTTTCCCAGCAAAAATCTTAAATTTGAGAACTGAAAGGCGTGAAAGCAGGTCTTAGCAGGTTCAGGATTTTTTCTGCCTTGAACAGTTGGAGTCCTACAGAGGTTGCCTTTGTACCACATGGTTGAAACAAAACGTTGGGTTGTACTAGCTGGGCATGGGATCTCTTACAGGGTGTTCAAGTTGTTCTAGAAGCAGAATATATTGTTTAATTTGTAAAATCGTCCATGAAAACATCGTTTGCTATTACAGAAACTCATTTCTGTAGTGGAGATGCTGGGTGTGATGGAAGCAGATGGAACTGTCGGGAAGCAAATGCTTCCTTTGGGAAAAACAAAGCCAAGCACTATGCATGGTAGGGAAGCTAAACCACAGTGCAAGTCTAGTGTCAAAGATGCATTTAAGCTTGACTATAATTGCAGCATGTGAAATGGCAGAGCCATGAGTGTTTGAAATGCCTGTTTCGGTGGGGTTATGTCAATAGATGATGTCATATGCACAAGTGAGCGCAAATTTCCCTAGTGAAATAGAGCTAATGGCACAGACAGGCTCGTTTAAGCAAAATTGCCCTCAATTTTGGCTGAAACATATGAAAATTGTACAGTAATTTTAGCAAGAGGTTATCCAGCCAATAAAATATTCTGAATATTAAATGTTTAAGAAAAGCCATGGTGTTTTCTGCCTACAGGTCACTGACCAAAGCAGGACAGTGGGTGCAGCCATGTTTGGCATGAGGATTGCAGGGGGAAGATGGAGCCTATATGGGCAGTTCTGGTTGGAAAATGTACTCTTAAAGTATGTAAAGCCACATCTGTCAGGCTGCCATTACACATTGAGGCATCTTAGAAGCATCTACATCATGGCATAAAAACGATAAGTTTAATTAGCTCCAGTTAGTTGGCTTACTCTGTTTTCTGTCAACTTACGGTCTTGCAGCTACGGTCTTGAGCGGTTGGTGGCTCTCTGCTGCCTGCTCCCCACTTGGCTCTGTGCTGCGTGGCACTGCCCCAGCCCTCCCAGAGCCAGGCTCTGCCTACTCCTGCCAGTCACGTCTCCAAACGCTTCGGTCCTGTTGGGACTGGCTGGCTGATGACTGCTGTGGGCTTCCTGGGCTGTGCAGCCGTGTCCTGCAGGTAGGATTTCACAGGCAGCTGCCAGTTCTTCCAATTAAAGTTCTTTTGACTGGAGCCTAAAAGGTTGAATTAAAAAATCCGTTTAAGCTTAGATTTGAAGAGAAGATACCAAATACAAGATGGGTTGCTGGAGTATTGTTAAGTATTGTTCTTGAATTTCTGCAGTGTTTCCCTTGAACATGTTAATGGCATGATTGCAATAAAACTGGAATGTTTTGATAGAAATGGTTGCATCCAGTGCTGGGGACTACAAAAGCCTGTGTGGTTCTGGTCCTTGAGGATGGCTTATCTGAAAGCACAGAGGTAGAGAAAGAGTAAAGAGCAGTGATGCAAGCACAGGTGTTCTCACGTGCCATGGCAAAGCAATGTGCCTTGCCTTTACAGTGGGGTTAACACTTATTCAGGTGGCTGTTCCTCAACTTCTGCTGCATGGTGTTGGCTGCAGCCTCGGCTGCTCCTGATACGTGTTTTATCTCCAGGTCTGCTGCCTTGAATCTGGACATCTCGTTTCTGAGGAGGAGATGGAAGGTCCTGTAGTGAAACAGCCTTTCTCGGCTTCAGGAGGTCTTGGTTGTGTCTTCTTCCTAGTGCTCAAGAAAAGTGCTTGTGGCTTCCTTAACTGCCTTGGGGCTCTGTTTGCTGCTCCCATACAATTAGGACATCACGGAGCCTAAGACAAGCGTGGGCCTCGACTGCTTCACCTGCGCTCAGCACTGCTTGGAGCATTTGGAGAGGCACAACCCCAGCATGGCTGGCAGGAGGGTGGAAGGGAGCATGTGTGGGCTGAGGTAATGGAAAGCAGGGCCAGGATGGGTGGTGGTTCCAGGCTCCTTGCCACCCAGACAGTCCCTCGGGGCTAAGTTCATGCTGGAACATGCTTTGTCCTCCCCTCCTCTAGTAACGTTACCAAGTGCCCCAGGCTATGTCCTGTCTCCTTCCAACGTGCCATTATTGACTTGCAGCCAACCTCTCCCAACTTCTCCTGCCCTCATTCCCTGTGGAACAAGCCGATCCCAATTCCTCTTGCTGCTTCCCCAAAGGGGAATTAAAGGCTGTATCCTGCTTGTGAAATGTCGTAGACAAAGCGCCAAATGATTTTGGTGGTTTGGAGCTGAGCGTTCGATGGAGTGTCTTTATCCCTGTCCCGGTCTAATGGGCAGTAGGTCCTGGCAAGCAGCAGAACGTGCAACTGGTTGTATTGAGTGAGGTTTGGAGGCTTTGTGATCTGTTATTTATTAAGGGTTGCTTTGTCTGAGCACTGACTCCTCCATTTGATTGAAAGGGCAGAGCAGAGCCTGCATGGCCAGGCACAGGAGAACAGGGGGTGCTGAGGTGCCTGCAAGTGCTGATCTTGTCCTTCCTTTCTCAGACAGCAGAGGGAATCCCCCAGCCTCTCTCTACTTGCTGCTTGCTTTTTACCTACACTTACACTTTTGGATGCAATTTGGTGTGTTGTGTTGGATCAGCTCTTCAGTGGCTGGCTGTTGGTTGTCTGTTACGCAAGTGGCTCTTTTAAGAGGGGATTTGAAGCTGTGCTTTATTTGGACCAAATAAGTCAATCAAAAATATAGTGTTAATTAAGATGTTATAAAATTGCAATGTGGAGGCCACTTGACTCTTCTAATTGCAGGCGTGGGCTGTGGTCAGCTGTTTTGGGATGGCTTTTGTGCTGCTGCTTACTTCAGAAACTTTCTCCCCTTGCACCACATCTATCAGCGCTCCCAAACCCAGCCAGAAGGGCCTTTGTGGGAAAATAATCCGAGGAGAAAACAAAGAATCAGAAAGGGTAATGAATCAAAAAAGAGCAAATGGAGTTGAGGGTCAAAATGAGAGCAGGAGGAGTGGAGACCCTGCAGGAGACGGTCACCATGGGGCTCTGATGGTGCCTGCGGCTTGCAGAGGTGTCCTGGCAGGCAGTGCTGTGCTGCCCGTGAGCTTGTTAAGCAGTGGGAATGGGGCTGGTGAACTTCTTGTTTTCCCATGAGTGTCCTTGCCGAGAGGCTTCCACTGACACAAGCCATTACTGAGGGCAGTAACACGTCATGGGGTCACCAGGACAAAGGAGACCGAGCCTTGTGATCCCGAGACTGCAGAATGACACAGAGGCTGGAGGATTTGGGCTTTTTTAGGGTCTCAGACTAAGGTGAGATACTTCTGCTTGTTCCCTCCAGCTTTGTGGTTCAGAACAGTCCCTGCCAACTCATTCCCACTTACAGCACTGTTTTCCTGGTCCCTCTTGCTCTCCCAGTATTTAGACAACATTTGAACACCGATGTGAACCCTGTGCCCCTGCATGAGTCCATTCCGTGCTGTGGCTGTAGCTTGGAGTGTCCCTGAGAGGGTGAAGAGCTGCAGAGGTAAATGGGTCCAGCCCTGCCCTGCTGCTGGACAGGGGGACTTCCAGGGGATCTTTTTGCAGAGCTGTGGTGGGTTTTCCAGGGAAGGGTCACGTTTGGGTGTATTTTGTGGAAACAGCAAGATGACCCACCCATCTGTTATATTTCAAGTTATGGCTCTGAAGCCAGGTGCTCTTCAGTAGAAATGCACCTTTTTTCAGCCTCTTTTTTAGAAAGAACTGAGCTCTTTTGACTTTTTTGAAAGGTACCTGATGCAGGTACATGACAAGGAAAAAACTCATCCTGCCCAACTTTGTTTTGCAAAGCTAAGGAAAGACTTGAGTGGGATGTGCTGAGTGACCTCTGCTTGGTCTTCAGTGGCGGTCTGAGGGCGCAGTTACCACTGTAGTCCTTCCTCCTGCGACTTCAAGGGGAGATCATAAAGCCCACGGAGCTTCTCCTAGCGAGCAGCCTGCAGCCTGCCTTACGTATTGGATCTCAGCAGGGTTGTACCCAGGGCTGTCCCTGCAGCCGTGCGCAGGAGCACGATGCACCTTCACTGCTGGTGCTCGCTGCCGCACCGAATCCTGCACAGGGACGTCTGCTTCTGACTTCTTACGGGTCTGATGCTCTCTGGTAGAAGGTCAGGACATGCAGCTGAGGCTGCTACCAACGCAAACACCTCGGAGATCCATGGGGGATGCTGAACCTAAAGCCCTCGCCCAGGGTTGCATGTTGCTCCAAATCGCATCAGCCCCAAAGTGCCCCGTGGGGCCACGCGTGGTCGTGCAGCCTCCGCATGAGGTCCTGCCCATGGGACAGTCCCTGGGCAGCGCGTGGGAGCCTGTGGTGGTGGCGTGGGCAGGGACCCGTCCTCCCCAGTAGAAAGGCTCCATGGGCTGGGCTTGAGGTGGGGACTTGCTGGAGACAGCTTAATTCAGGAGACTTCAGTTAAAGAGGTTTATGTTTAAGAGCTGTTGAGCTGAAAAGCTCCAAGTTAAGGAAATACTAAGTTTTGAAGCTTAACAGCTTGCAACTTTTTTTTTTTAGGGAAAAATGAAACCATGGAGGAATATAAATCCAAGGAGCCAAGCTCTAGGATTTAATGCAGTGCAAAGGCTGGAATTTCCACTGGTTTGTCTAGGGTCCTCTGCAGAGGTTTGTCTGTTCTTCCTCCTTCCAGAAGCACTGGAGCAGCTGCTGTGTGCTCTCCCAGGGGACCTGTGATGCCTGTGGGTGGTGGGACCAGAGAAAGCCCAGGGTAAAGCAGTGATGCCATTGCCTCCATTCCCAAGAAGCCAAGGAAGCTCCTGGGAGCAGCCTTGCTCTCCCTGGGCCGGCAGTGCTGTGTGGGCTGGGGGGTCCTGGCCAGCTCCCTCCTCGTGGGACTCCGTGCTGTCCTAGCTTGTTGTCCCTCCCATTTGTATTGCTAAATGAAAGCTGCCAAGGTTGATATTCCATTATTTGCAATGATTTGTTCTTCTATGATTCTGCTGTACATTATTCCACTCTTTCCTACTGCCCGGGGACTTCAGGGCGTTCTTCACAGCCCTCTGCTTGGTGCTGCTCGATGGATTTTTCTTCACCCAGGCTGCAGGCAGAGACCTTCCTCTCTCTCCAGCCAGGCTTCCCAGCAGCTATGGCATGGTCAACGCTTCTCCTTGCTACGCAGGGGTCACGGCACACCTGAGATCAGTGGTGCCAGTTCTTGGGTCCCTTGATGGAGACAGAGGGCCGGGGACTGCAGAGGCTTTTTGAAGCCCTGCTGGGGAAGCAATGGGACTCGTGCTGTGGGCTGAGTCCCAGGCTAGGCCCTCTCCCAGCTCTGGTCTCCTGCAGGGCTCTGTGTCCCCATGGATGAGTTTCTGTTAGAAATTGCAGCCTTGCTTGCTAACCCTTTCTGTGGCCTAGATATCCGTAAGTCCAAAAATCGCAGTGTGCCTCTGTGCTTTGTGCTTCCAGGCTCCAGCCCGGAGTGTGCGGCCGAAGCTGCATCCTGCCTTTGCTCATCACTGTGACTGAATGTTGTGGTGCTGAGGCTTAGCTCCTGTCCTCCTGGGCATCAATTTGGGGTTGTTTTGTGCTCTTCTGTTAAATGAGAATAGTTGTAAAGTATCCACCCCCTGCATGGCCAATCTGTGGGGCACAAGAGTTCCCAAAATCCTTTCTCTTGGGCTGAAGTTGTTTCTTTGTGTGTGTGCTGGGTATGGATGGAATACACACCGCATCCCTTCCACAAGATGGCTTTCCTTTTTCAGAGAGCTTAAAATGTAAAAGTCCTCTGTAAATTGATTTTCAGTAAGAGTCACTGCAAGGGCAGAGATTCAGAATCCCATGGGGCAAGACCAGCGTAGGTACAGTCGGGGCTGAGCTGAGTTGCTGAACTTGTTGCAAAACGTGAGCCTGGGGTTTTTGTTGTGCCTTTAAACCCTGGCTGCAAGGGAGGAAGGGCCCTGGCAGCGCAGGGTGCCAGGATCCTGCACCGGCCTTCTTGTCCCAGTTCCGAGCTCCAGATGCACAAGGGCATCCTGCAGCTGGGAAGGTTTCCCCCTCCCTTAAGCTCGCAGCCCTACCGGAGGCGCTGTGCCCCGTGAAGCTCCCTCTGGCTCGCTGACACGAGCAGGGAAGGGGACGCCCCGGCAGCCTGGGCGGCGTGCTGCTGAGCGAGGAGTGGTGAACGTCCAGCTCTCCGTAACCGCTGTGCCGGCCTTCGCACCCAAGCTGTGCTGCACCACAGGGAATCAGCTCACCCACCGCTATTAGTGTTGTTATTCTCTGGATAACCATTAGGATTTTAAAGACTAAAGGGCTTTGTCACACTCCTGAGGCACAAAACACGGATCTTCTTCAAATGAAAACCCCATTTGTGATCACATAGGGGGTATTTTTGGGATGAACCCCCCCCAACTCAGCATGTCCTCTTTAAAAGCCACCAGCCCTATGTCCAGTGGGGATCCAGCAGTGTGAGGTGCTGGCTCCACAGCTTGAGTGGTGCTCAGGTGGCTTCCTGGTGTCACCACAGCCCTCGTGGGTGACAGGTCCCAGCCTGGGCTGGCTCAGGAGATGCTGTTCTCGGTGAGGAGCTGCTGACATCAAAGGTGGTGCATCCCCCCCGCGGGGTCTGCAGATCGCGGTGGATTTGGGGGTGTTGAGCTTGGTTGCATGTCCTGAGCACTCCCCAAACCCTCTGCCAGCTCCTGTAGGGCCAACCAGGAGCTGGTGTCACGCTGTTGATGGCTGAGCTGATGCTTCAGGAATGACAATGGGCCAGTGGGTCCATCTTAGGTCAATAGGTCGTAGGACCCAAAATCTGGGGTTGTGTCCCGGAGCCAGATGTGCTCTGATGGGGTGGGATGAGGGTTCACGGCTGAGTTAGGGACTTTGCCCCTTCACAATGGGTTGCTCGCTAGTGGTGGTGCTCCAAGCCTGGCAAGTCCCCTCAACTGCTCCCTAGGGACGCTGCGTAGGGAGAGCAGCTTTGGTGTGCCTCACATTAGCCATTTGGGGTTTTCTGGTCTAGGGGAAGGAGCGAATTTAGCAGTTGCCAGCACTTTGCTCAGCAAGAGCCCTGTGGAGCTGTGGGTGGTGCTGGCCAGGCCTCAGCAGCTTGGGGGGGCTTTTGTGGTCCTGCTTCAGAAAGGTGCAGGGCAGCAGGGAGGGCTGCCCTCCACATCGGGGGTCTGTAGGTGCCAGGCATTGTCCTCCTGATTGTACCCCCCAGCGAGCTGCTGGTGGGCACGGGGAGCAGCTGAAGTGCTGGCAGTGGTGAGGGGCAGGTTGTGCGGGGGGCTGCGGCTGGGAAAAGGTGGTGGAGGAATTCTGGTGAGGCTGCTTGTGGGTGGAGGAAAATGTGGTGCTTTCAGTGGCTCCTACTGATTTGGGGGGGGGGGTGGAAGAGGGAAAGGTGGCAAGGGCTGTTGGTGGGGCAGGGGAAATCTGGTTTCATCCAAGGAGGGAATCGGAGGCAGCCTGTGGCACATCGGCCATCTGCAGGGGGCTGGTGGCCACGTCTGCGGCTTGTCCTGTGGGCTCCAGGCTGTGCTGGGCAGGGCTGTGCCGGCTTCCCGTGGCCAGCCCCTGCCGCTGGGGTGTTCCCTACACGGGGTGTGCGGTGGCTCTGCGTTTCTGATGGGAGTTACAGCTTGGCACTTGTGCCTACGGTAGAGTCAAAGGGGAGAATATGTCCTGAGGATGCCCAAAGCAACGCATCAGGGCCCGACTCACATCCTGAGCCTGGTCTGGGGAGAGTTCAGGTTCATTTTCTGATTGCTGTGAGGTTTAGTGGGTGGGAAAGCTGGGGTGGAGCAGTCAAAGCTCAGGGTTGAACGGTTTGGAGGCTGTGAGAGAGTCTGAGTAAAAGAGAAATAGGAATAATTAGGAATATATTGACTATTTTCCTGACTAAGCTAAGAACTTTGATTTTGTAAGGGTTTTGACAAACTTAATGATTTGTGTTACTCCTGGGCCTGAAGCTATGAGCTGAAAACCACCGAGTTGTTGTCTAAAGGGTCCCTGCTGACGAGGTCCATGGATTGAGGAGGCCGCTTGGTTCATGGCAGAAAACTGGGGGGCAGCATGGGGTGCCCTGCCAGGGGGGGAACAGGAGGGGGGTGCCCCTGCATGCTGCTATCCCAGGGTTTGGAAGGCTCGCAGTTATGAGCTATGGTTATGTTCTCACTTAATAAGGTGTTAACTGACGCTAGGCTCTCTGCTGAGAGTTCCAGCACGCGTGGAGGTTAACGGCTCCTGGCATTTTGTCTGCCCGAAAGGAGCTCTCGGAGCCGCCCGGGCACTCACCGCGCGCTCTCAACGTGGGAACATTTTTTATTTTCCTCGATGGGGAAAAAAAAACAAAGGAAAAGGAGGAGAAAGGAAAGGGGACCCGGGGGGCTGAGGGGGGGCCGGCGGGGCTCCTTCGCGCGGCTGCGGTGCTGCCGTGCGGCCGCTGGAGGGCAGGCGAGCCGTGCCGGAGCGCGCCGGGCAGCGCGGCCGCGGGCAGGGCGCTCCGCGGGGACACCCCCGGGGGATGCTCGGGGGGCCGGGGGGGGGCTGGGGGGGACCGGGGGGGACCGGGGGGGATGCCCCTGCCCGGTGTGGGTGGTGATGGGGGGCCCGGGGGGGTCCGGGGGCTGCCGCCCGCCAGGGGCTCGCCGAGGACTTGCCGCGCTCCCGGCCGTGCCGAGGTAAGACCCCCTCGGGCCCCCCCCAGCCCGGGCGCAGCGGGCGGCCCCCCCCCCCCCCCCCCCCTTTTTTTTTTTTTCCTTTTTTTTTTTTTTTTTTTTTTTTTCCCGGGGTTTTCCCCGCGGCTCGGGCTCTGCCCGCTCCGTCGGGCCCCGCTCCTTTTTTTCTTTTTCTTTTTCTTTTTATTTTTTTATTTTAAAAAAATAAGGAAAAAATACTTTTCACGCTTTCCCAGCCCTCCCAACCGGGCTGTGCCCCCCCTTAACTCCCCCCCCCTTTATTTTTCACTGCAGCGGCGGTGCCGAGCGCTCCTCGCGGGGCTCCCCGGCCGGGCACCGCCTCCGCACCCCGCTCCGCACCATGCCCGGGGAGGGGGCGCGGAGCCGCGGGGAGGCTTCATCCGGCTCGGGGCGGGGGGGGAGCGGCGGGGGGGCACGGGCTGATGATCGGAAGTTCCTGACAATAAGCACCTTCATCCCCCCCAAAGGCGGAGAGAGAGAGGGAGAGGAGGAGGAGAGACAGGGGGAGAGGAGAGCTGATGCCTAAGCGAGTCACTCGGCGGAGGCAAGGCGGGCGGTACCACAACTTCCCGGCGGCGCGGAGCGGTGCGGAGCGGAGCTGAGCCTGCCGGCCGGATCGCTCCCATGTCAGGGCGGCGGTGGGGGTCTGCACTCCGCTAGCGGCAAGCCACCGACCTCCCCCTCTCCTCGCCCAGCGATGTATTCACTGCTCTCCGCCTGCACTTGCCTGTAAGGATTACGGCATCTTTTTTTTTTTTCTTTTTCTTTTTCTTTTTTTTTTTTTTTTTTAGTATATATAAAAATATTTTTATTTTTATTTTTTTATTGCTTTTCTTTTTCAAACTTTCATTTTGGAGGCTCCGCTTGCGTTTTCCTCGCGATCAGGTGGGAATGGGGAGCCGAGCCTTTTCATGCGCAGAGCATCGAGCTGCGCCGTTTAAAAAAAAATCGCAAAGAAAAACAAAGCAAAAAAAAATATCCGACTTTAACCATTTTACCGCATCATTTGATCTTTTGTTGCTTTTTTTTTCCTCTCCAGATGTTTACATTTCCTGCTGCTGTGCTTTCAGGTACAGGTACGTGTCCTTTCTGTCCTCTTTCGCTTTTGGTTGTAAAAAAGAAACAAAGGCGGCGTGCTGACCTCGGAGTGCCAGGCAGTTTTGGCTAGGGCTTTCACTTTTCTTCCCCCTCTAGTTTTTACAGCCGCATTAAAATGATCCCCGCGCCAGACGCTGGAGTGGCACTTGCCCTGGGAGCTGAGCGGCTTTCCAGTGGCCACTCGGTGCCTCGGCGGGCTGGGGCGCAGCCGGGCGCCGGTAGCCTGCGTTAGCGGGATCCTCTGGAGTGCATTAGCCTGGCTAATGATGTGAGAGGCAGTGTTGGACTCTCCTCCTCGCACAACGTTGATTGATGCACTTGCCTTGGAATAGCAGGCGCTCTCCTGCTCGCCCTATTTTCATTTTTTTTTTTTCTTCATAGGGAACTTACTCCCAAAAACTGATACTTTGAAAAACACGACTTTCCCTAGCCAGGAGAAGGAGGCTGCGCGCTCCCTCCCCATTATTCAGGAGAACGCAGTCCAAGTCCCATCCTGCCTTTGATCCTGCCTCGGCAGGAACGCAGCCGCTGGAGGAGCACCCATGGGATGGGGACGGGTGGTCGCTGCCCCCTGACACCACCGGGGCTCCCCAGGGTGCTGCTTTGAACCGGGCATCCTGGGGGTCACCCACCTGTGGGGCGGACAGGGCAGGTGCCATGTCCCTGTCACCGCCCAGCCAGTGTCCCTTTGCCTGGGGGCTGCTCGTGCCACCCCTGGCCTCGCACCGAGTTTTGGCTAGGGTTGCACCTGCTCGTCCTCCTGCAGTGAGGGAGGGTCTGGGCAAAGCATGGTCATGGGTTTGGGAGGGGTCTCCATGCCCCTGGCCAAGCCTAAACCCAACCAGCCCCTTACCTGCTCCCTTCCTCTAAAAAAAAGAAAAATCAGATTATTTTTTCCCCCTCATCCCCCCCCCGAAAATTGTGGCTCGAACATAAAACCAGCAGAGCAGCCTCCTTGTCGGGAGGGGTTCCACAGCTGTAAATTACCCTGTGGTTGGGAGGCGTTCGTTGCGTTGCTCCAGTGCATTTTTTGTTGTTGTTTTTCTTTTTTTCCTTTTTTTTTTTTTTTTTTCCAAACCCGAGGAATAACAGGCTGCGCAGGGCTCGCAGCGATGGCACCCTTTGCAGCAGGGAGACATTTTTTTGCGATTGTGTGGTAACTGAAGTTAATCAGCCCTCCCTCTCCCCTTCCCTTCGGTGCTTTTAGTGAATCAGGAAAAGTTTGGCTCGCTGCCTGGAAAGCACTTGCTAAAATCTGATCTCTTACTTCAGCAGCCTTAAAACTTGGGAAGTTATTGGCATTTATACAGTTGGAGCTTGCAGGCTTCCAAAGCAATAAAATAATATAAAAAAAAAAAAGTCAGTCCGCGCTCTCGTGCTATTAGAACCATACTTTCTCAATTTTTTTTTTTTTTTTCTTTTTACTGCTGATTTTGCAGCATTTTGCAGGATTTGCCGCTCGGCTTCGCCCCGGCCGGGCGCTGCGGGGCTGGGGGGCGGCGGGTCCCGGCGGGTGCCGCGGCGCGAGGCGAGCTCTTACGGCGCTGAGCGTGGGGAGCCAAAACACGAGATTAGTCATACTCAAGGGCCTTCGAGTGAGTGTTTACAGTATTAATGGTAGATGAAAAGATGTGAATGCTGTAAGTTTTTATTGCCCATTCTGTTACACTTTCTTTCTGGATTTATTCACGGGATTACATGTTTTGAGCCTGAATGGGAGCGAGGGATTATAGGATTTCTTTTATAATGATCAGTTTGGGTAGGAGTTAGCCTTTGGTGAACTGGAGCAAATTAATGCATCGCTTAGGTTTAATATTTATTTAAGCTGGAGGAAGTTGTTTGGTTTTGCTTAAAGGGCTCTGCGTTGTATTGGGGAGGTTTAGGCATGGATTATATTCTCAGGGTGGATGGATTATATGCGAAGACCGACTCTCGCCTCCTCTCATTGCCACGAGCAGCGGGTTGTCCTGCCTGCTGGCTCTGGCACCGTGCTCCCGGGCTGCCGAGCATCACGCCGTGGCTCTGCATGGGAAGGTGACAGGACGGGGAGCAGCGCTGGGGGTTTTGTGACCATGGTTCCTCATGCAGGAAGATTTGTGCAAGGTGCATTGCTGCTTGCCTGTGGGCTGGAAGCATTCCCAAGGCACCAAGGCCCCTGCCTGGCCCGTGTTCGTGTTTCTCTGTGGGGAAGCATCACCTGTGGGTGGGTCGTGGGGTGATGAGGGCATGGGGGGCTTTGGGAACAGGTTTTGGACTTGTTGGAGGAGTTGGGATCCTCCAGGGCATCACCACTGGGTATCCGAGGGGATCCCAGCTCTGAGCACAGCAGTGAGCATCCCTGCGCTGCGTCCCCTCCAGGCAGGGCTGCGAGGAACTCAGCTCCTTCTCCATCCCCAACCCCTGGAAGCAGCGTCCCCATCTCTCTCATTTCCTTCTCTCATATCTTGGGCAGTTCCTCTGCTGCCTGGGGATGCTGCAGTCCTGAAAACAGCTCCAGGCAGGAGGGGCAGCAGGTGTCCTTGTGGACACTGGAGAGATGACTTGATTCGTGCAGCTTTCTCTCAGGGATGACCCCATGCAGGTCACTGACTGCTGGCACTTACCCTTGGTGTTCTCCAGTTGAGTTCCCCCGCTACTGTCTCACGCTTTCAGGTGCGATTTGTTCTCCCTGCACTCATCTCTCTGTGCATCCTGGTGCAGTTTTTGGTTTGGTTTTGGGGTCAGCATGGGCACGAAGCCCCAGATGCACCCTGTGCCTCTGAGAACCTTGGGGACATGTTACTGTCCACGTGGCTGATGGGTCACCATGCTGTGCTGTCTCTGGTAGCCCCGAGGGCGATGGCATTAGGACCGTGTCACCTTTGGGAGCTCCTCACCTCAAACCAGGCTGGCTGAGCCACGGGGGGCCAGGGCTGGGTGCTGCTCTGGTCCGCAGGAGCTGCCAGCTCTCCTGGCCCCGCGCTGCCTACAGCGCAGCAGCAGCAGCAGTGCCAGCACGGGCTGCCCAGCCGTGCCGCTCCCCCGCCCTGGTAAACCTCGGCATGCTCTTCTACACAACGTGCATCTGTCTTAGATTATGGAGAGGTCCCCGATAGGGCCAAATCCTTTGCTTTTACGGCTCTTGTAGGTTAAGATCCAGCTTTGGAATCTGATCCAGAAGCAAACAGGAGGTCAGAGGAGTGCACAAGGCAGCACCGTGCTATTTTCACATCTGCTGTTGTTGTGTAAGAGGAAGGCTGCTGCGTGCTATGCCAATAGTAACTTATGTTTCTCCTAAGCTCCTGTGCAGCTACAGACAGTTATTGTTTGGGGCTTTGTAAAGTGAGACATGGAGAAGCGTTGCTTCCACACGTTCAGCGAGCCAGATCCTGCGGTCTGGCCGGGCTGTGCGCAGCACATGTCAGAGGCATGAGTCTGCCGAGCGGCAGTGACGGGGCCGCTTATCGCCCAGCTCTGCACCGGTACCTGGGGGCTGCCAGTGCCACCAGACCAAAGCAGGCATGGGGACAGGCTCCGGGGGCTGGGGAGAGGTGAGATGCCCTGGTTGTCATCTCCGCTCTGCTGGGACCGTGGCCTTCACCAGCAACTTCAGCACTGAGCTGTCCTGCTGTGATGTGTTCCTGCATGAGCTCCTCTGCAGGGGTGCTGACGGGTAGGTTTAGGGGTGCTGGCATGAAGGACAAAACTTGCTAATGGTGGTCTTGGAAAGGCTGAGCTCAAGCAGGAAAATCTTTTGTTGAGTTTTCTGATCACAGCAACTCTCAGTTATTAGGCAGCGAGAGCGCAGGAGGAACTGCACGAGCAAAACCTGCTGGAGCTGGAAGCGGAGGAGCTCAGTGGTGGGGAGCACACGGCCCCAGCAGGGGATGGAGCTGATGGTGCCATGTGTGCGGGGCTCTGTGCTCGGGTGCTTGGGGTGGACAAAACACCCACCCACTTGCATGGCTCCGTGGCTGTCCCGCAGCTAGCCTGCAGCCCGAGCAGGCAGGGGCTGACCACGTATTGAATCTCAGGTTCCTGTTTTAAATCCCTTGCTCTCAAGGAAACGACCATGCTTCCTTGCCATGAGTGAATTTATTTCATTATTTTTCCTGCTGACTCACTGCTCCGCTCTAGGAAACGCAGCATCCTGAGCCTGCCCCTCGTGCCCTGCTTCTGTCTCGGTCTTTGCAGATGCTCAGGCTCTGGAGAAATGGGAGGCAGCATGGAGCAGGCAGAGACAAGCGTGCATGCTTCAGTATTTTGGGGCTTGGTGTTTCTGTGTGTTGTGGCAATGTGGCAAAGCAGCAAAGCAGAGCTGCTGCTCGGATGCTTCCATCTCCAAACATATATTGCAGCTTGCATTGAGCTTTCAAAGCTCTGGAGATGTGCGGGGTGGTTCAGGGAAACAAGGAAGAGCTTGGCCATTGTTGAGGTGAGCGAGCAGGAGGGAATAGTATTTGGAGGGGGGGGGGGGTCTAATTTCCCCGTCCAAGATAACTGGACACCCTGTGGGGGTTGTATTTGATCTGTATTTTACCTTCTATATCGCAGCTGGCAGGAGCAAGACAGGATGGAGGTGAAAGATGCTAGGGTTTGGACAGACGCTTGCTTAAAGTCTGCTTGTTATCTACTTGTGCAGCAGCTTGGCTATAAGGTAGCAAATAAGGAAAGCAAAGACTGGAAGGGGAAGGGCTGATGCTTCCTGAGCCCTGTGGGTGCATTTTCAGATGCGGGGATGCTGCTGAAGGCAGGGGTGGCAGCCGAGGGTCTGTCAGAGCTCAGGTGCAGTCACCAGCATTGCCAGCACTCGACAGCATCAGCAGCGACCCGGGATGTTTTATTTTGACGTAGGCCCATAATGCCAGGCTGGCCCCTGGCTTTTTGCAGGCTGCGATGTGAGAGCAGCTGAGCAAGCGGCTTTCTTGGTCCGTGCAGGAGTCTGAACTCGAGAGAAAGGCTCCCCTGGGGATAAAAGTCCTTCTTCTGGATCTGTAACTGACTTTCTGGACCCTCAGAGCATTTTTATGGGTCTCTTCCTTTCCTCAGGAGCTGGGAAAACCCCTATTGCATGCTCTCTTCTCCTCCCTACCAGCGATATCTTCCTGTGCTTTGACTTCTTCCAGATTTGAACGCTTTTGATACCAGTTTTGATAAGAGCGGGTGAAAAAATGTTTTTGGGGAACTGCGATATTTCAGAAGAAACGAGGAGCCGTGTGTCTCCTTGTGGTGCCTGCACACAGGCATGTGAGGGCAGACACCACCCTGGCTCCGTCGAGGCCTTTTATCCATTGCTTGTAGCGGAGGATGCGGCTTCCATGGGCATCCTGACCACTGCGTGTCACGGGAGGCAGGGAGTGATGAGGCTCATGGAGGCGGCTCAGCTCCCACGCTCTGCCACCGGGAGCAGCAGGGCTTTCCCGTGGGTGTCTGAGCCCCCTGCTCCTTTTTTTGGTGGTGGTGCTGGGTTTTGGCCCTCCCCTGGCTTTTTGTGGTTTGGTCCCGCAGGTAGGAGCAGGCATTGCATAGAGCCGCGCGTTTCCCTGCCCACCTGGGGTGTCTCGCCTGCTCGCAGCATCTCTCAGGACACCCACTGAGGATTAGGCATCCAGAGAAGTAGCTGGAGGGGAAATAAGGAAAAAAACAAAACAAAACAACGAAACATAGAAGAGGCTGTCTGAGTCTGCTAAAGTATTTTCCTATTGGCATTCAGCAGCCTCGCCATAGCATGAAGAGAGAAAGAAAGGAGAACAGAGAGAGGAAGGAGGAGGCTTAGCCTGTCATGGTCTGCGTGCTTTCTTTTGTGAGAGCTCCTCGCCGCGCCGGTGTCTGCGGTGGGTGGGAGCGGACGTGCCGATCCCCCTGGGGGGGCTGCGGGCCGGGCCCCTGCTCCTGCCAGCTCCCTTGGTGGGCATCCTCCCCACGGCCTCCTCCCTGCCTCTGCTGCCCGGGCCGACAGCTGGATTTTGAGCTAAAAGTCGTGGCAGTGCTTCCCTCTTCCCAGAGACACGTCCTCCCCGGGTGGGCATCGTCACGCCCTGCTCGCTGCACACGGCTGTGTTCCCATGAACACGGCTGCCTCCTTCTGTGGCCTGCTGGAGAAGGGTTGACATGGTGAAATAAGAAACGCATTGCTCTGCTCCAGCACCTTGGCCTGCTTCCTTATGGTGCGACAGCAGCATCCCTGTAGATAGGTGCTGTTTGCTTGCCTGGTTTGCAGCTGTAAGTGGTGCTCGCCCTGTCCAGGGCGATGCTGGCAGAGGTGAGCTTTGCTCTGGAACAAGCGGGGAGGAAAGGGGCAGAGCTGAGGGTGCTGGCTGACCACAGCCCACCCGAGGGTGCTTGAAATGGGATAGAAAGTGCTGAGCGGGGAGCGGTGCAGCGGGTCCTGCTGCTGTGCTGCCCGGGAATTAAAGGAAACGAGGCAGAGCCCAGCCCTGGGGCTCGCACCACTGAGATTAAAGGTGAGGAAGTGCTTTCCTGGGCTGGGCTAATTGGGGGAGATTTGGCTGGTCCTGGGCATCCTAAAAGCCTGCAGGAGAGCTCCAGACGCAGGGACAAACTGAGGCAGGTGGAAGCATGGCTCGTTGTCCTGCAGCTTTGGCTGAACGTGCAGTTTGGAGGGGCTGGATTCAGCCAACAGCAGGGGGACGGCACCAAAGGGGAGCGAAGTGGGATGTGGTGTGCCCCATGAGCCTCCTGGTAACGTTTTATGCCACAGGTCACATTGAGACTGATCACTAGATCTTGGGGAATTTCTCAGGGTGCTGCATGTTGCATCTGTACAAATACCAGAGCGCAGCAATTAATTAATAGTGGATCGCTCATCCTGCAAGGTATTTCTGGCACTGCTTCTTCCTCCCAGCTCCTCTTTCTCCTGTGTATTTCTCAACTTCCTGTCTTTCCTGCTAAAATACCATCTTTGGCATCATTTGCAAGGACAGCTTGTTAAAAAGCTGGTGTATCTTTTGCAATATCCTGAGCTACCATCTTGCACAGAGCAGAATTAACCCAGCTGCAGGAGGCAATGGTGAGCCCATCAAATAACGAGGTTTGCGGCGTGTGCCCTGAGCTTGGCTGGTGGGATGTGTTTCCCCAAACCCTGGGAATACAAATTAGAACATAGGATGAAAGTCAATGTTGGTAGAAGGGCTTTTTGCCAATTCTCTGTTGCTATTAACCCATTTGAAGAGGGTCTCTGGTTGCTGATGAGAATTTGCTCAGACGGTGAGGAATGGCATTTTGGTTTGGTTCCTCCCTGCCACCTGCACCTGGCACTGGAGTGCTGGGATTTTGTTCCCCCAGAATGGGACTGACCCCGTTTCTGAGCTGAGAACCCCTCCTTACATGCATGCCTTGGGCAATATATTAACCAAGCCTCTCTTTGGGCTTGTCCTGTTGAATTATCTCAGAGACAGAGATGATGCTGAACAGATGCTAATACTGTCTGGATTCAAACCGTAAGCAGAATGTTACCCAGTTGTGTGAAAGTACCGACCCATAGCTGGTGGGGAGTGCACTCTATTTCCAGCCACGATTTACAACTGTAAAAAATGAAAGCTGATCTTCACCCAGTGAGCTGCCGGGCCTTAAGGTTACAATACTGCACGAGCAGCATCAGCCCTGTGACGCTGCACTGTAAGACTGCACGGCGCGGTTCTGTATTGATTATCTGTAAAATAAATTATGATGTATGTAGTGCAGGTTTCTGACCCCGTGGTCATGACCTTACAGCGATTGGTGAGACTTCCGACCAGCTGAGATCAGAACGGCACGTGGCCCCCCAGCAATCAATAGGAGAACCATCGGGGCTGATTGTGGGGGCCTTTTCTGGGAATGCTGCGTACATGTGATGCTTTTATCCCAGGCAATTCTTTTGCAAACTTTGTCGCAGATTCCATGGGAAACCCTGTTGGATTTTCCTGCTGTGTGACAAGCTGGCATAACTGCAGGGAAAGAAAAACATCGTGTGGGGGATGAAGTGTGCGCATCTGTACATTGGCATTTCTGATCGGCAGCAAAGCCGATGGGCTTGGGGCTGGGCAGGGAGGTGCGGGACTGTTGGGGGGATTTGCGTGGGGTCGTCCTCGCTCCTGATCCCGCAGTGTGAGCATCGTGGTGATGCCTCTGCTGCTGCGTTCCTGTGATCTGCAGGGAAAGCAAATAGATGGGAATAGCCTGCCAGAGAGGCAGAGGAGTTTCTTTCTGGCTGTTTATATTGAAAGAGTAGGTAATATGAATTTAATTGCCCTTTGAATTTAGCAAACAAGAAAATGGAATTTACTTGTGTGGTTCTCATTTCTGTCTGGGAGCCTGATTTCCCCGGTGTGCGCCGTAGCAGTGCGTGCCAAGAGGCTGAGTAACAGCAGGTCAAGCAGCGGGTTTTTCTAACAAAACCTGTGCCTAGCTCTGGCTGAGCTCGCAGAGCTGTGACCTTAGCTGGGTGGCAGCCCAGGAAGGGGGATCTGTAGGCATTCCCAGCCCAGACGGGGGCTGTTGGTGCTTTTTTATTGCTGCTGCCCACGTTCCAGTGTCTGCAGGGCTCCCACCCATCCCGCAGGTCCCCTTGCAGAAGGATGCTCGTTGAGCACAGGGATGGGGATATATAGGATGAGACACGGGGCCTTACGGCATCCTGGTGACACAGGCACAAATGCCAGGGTTTCAGAGGAAGGAACCACTATGGAACCTCAGGGGAACCTTTGTGGCAGAAGGTCCCTTTCTGGAGGCTGGTGGTGGATGCAGCAAAGTGTGTTGGCTCTCCTTGGTATAGGCAGGCTGTGCGGGGCTGCAGCAGCCCAGACTTTTGGTGCCTAATGATTATAATACCTCTCTCTTTTTTTTTTTTCTTCCCCCTATTTTAAATGTTTCAAAAAGGATTTATATTCAGAACCTGTTGAGAATTGTTCCCTGAAAACAGGAAACCTGCAATGCAAGGTTGATTAGAAACAAACAAAACTTTTCCTGGCTCGCCAAAGCAGAAAGGTAAGAAATTGTGTTTGTCTGGCATAGGCAGTGTCAAGATATCCATGCAGGAGCACAGCTAATAGAGATCAGTACAAATCTTGTATTAGAAAACAAACCATGCTTTCATTTCTGGCCCCAGGCTCACATGTTTGTTATATCCGATCCTGAAGGCAGATTGACAGTTTGGTTTGGATTAAATTCAACACATGGTTTGTGCCGTGCGTTTGATAAAGCTCAATATTAATCTGATTTTTTTTCATGCCATCTTTAGTATATTAGCAGCAGAATTGTCCATCCTAGGAATATTTTTGCAGTGTAACCATTGAGGAATTCATTTCTGGAGGGAAGATGAAATGACTGATTTAAAAAACTCTCAAGGTCCTACATAAAGTTGAAACTCATTAACTCCACTAAGCTTGATATGATCTGGTCAGGGTTCCAGCTATTTTATTAACTGATATAGAGAGAGTTTCCTTTAAATATATTTGGAAAGGCAGCAGACGGGGTGGCTGGCTCATTGGGAGGCATCAGAGCAGGTTTCTGCACTTTTCACCCCCATGCCAAGCACTGACGCGTTGCTCTGGTTAGCTGGGAATGGAGATCCTTCCCGTTTGCACCTGTAGGCTTGTGAGCTCAGGCTTCTTCGTGGAAGTTGTTGGCATTGCCAAGGTCCATGGGCACCTGAATGCCCGGCTGTGCTGTGTCCCAAGGGTGGGCTTCCAGGTGCATTGGCCCATTAGGTACAAGTAGGTGTTTATTTGTACGTTATATATTTGTAATGTTGATAAACGGGCTTCGCTCCCTACTGCAGAGCCTTTTAAGCCCAAGTCATTCGTCATTGCTCAGCTCACTGGAGAGAAAGCGGGGGAAGGAAACATCCAAGATTTGGGAACGAGGAGGGCTGGACAAGAAGAGAAATAAAGGCAAGGGAGGAATCGCTTTTGGCCTTTGAAATCCGTGGTTAGCAGCTGTTGGTCTGGGAAGGCGGCTGCGAAGCTCTGCGCTCGCCCTCACTGTAGGAAGCAGGAGCCCGCTGTGGCTAGTCCTGGGGGGAGCTCGGTCCCGCAGCTCGTGCTTGCAGCGGGGGCAGAGGTTGGCCTTGTCTGCGTTCGTTCCAGCGAGTTGTGCCCGGTGAGGAGCCGAGGCCAGCCCCCGTGGGTGCCCTCATTTGGCAGTGGGGTGCTGCGTGCTGCCCACAGCCGTCGGCGCTGGTGAGCCCGAGGTCCCCAGCCTGACATGGAGCATATCGGGCTCGTGTCCACACAATTAGCGTGGTCCCTTCCTTCCCTGGCAGCCGAATGGTTTATTGATTTCTTTGGCCCACTCGCCCCCACCTATTCAGAAATAATGACCCTTCCACCCCAACTCTAAATCATCCCAGCCTGGCTCACCCGTAAGCCCTCTAATCTTTTTGGGTTGTTGTTGGTATTTATGCTTGTGGAGGTTTATGATCTGTCGGTGCTGGCTGCTGAAATGCTTTATTTATCCATACGCTGGGCCACACAGGGAGCGTCCTTTTTCTGGTATCATGTTCAGGATGCTGTAGTTAAGGTTTGTGTCAGCACTTCCATGCACAAACCTTGTTATTCAGGGGTTTTGCAACTCTGTGGAAAAGAAAACCAGCAACCTGGCAGAGGGAACGAAGGCTCAAAGGCACAGATGAAAACCCAACAACCCACTGCCCATTTAGGGATTATTAGATGGGCAACCTCTTTCCTCGAGGAAAACAGCCAAAAACATCCTCCTCCTTTGGCTGGATTTTTTAAAAAGAAAACCCTCTTGTGCTTGTATTTGTGTCAGATGGGGAAAACACAGTGAGGTGAGGCGCAGGCTGGAATCCTCCCCAGATAGTTAAAAATAAATGTCCAGCCCATTCAGAACAAAACCAGCCCACTCAAAACAAGTTGTCTGCGCGCTGCTGAAGGTGGAGGACTTAGAAGAGCACATGTCAGCTGTGTGTGCCTTGTCTCATTTGTCTCATCCAAAGACTGGGTTCAGCAGGCAGAGCTGTAGAGATGCAGTACTCAGGGCTGCCTAGCTAGGTATCCGCCTGAATAAATGTAAAGTTTATGTAAATATAAAGAAGAAAAAAGCCACTCCACTTTCAATGGAGTTTCCCTTTGCAGCCTCCTGGATTCCTAAGACATGGTTTACATCCCACCTCTGCACGGTGCTGTCCAGGAGCAGGATGTGGGGCAGTTAGCCAGGTTCCCATCCGATCTGCATGGGGCTGGTGGCCGCGGAGGACGTGGCGTGGCGTGGCTGCTGCTGCGTGCCTTCGCCCAGCCGTGTCCTGCCCGCTGCTCCCAACAGTAGGCGATGCACTGCGTAAGCCTGATTTATTGCTATGTTAGTGCAGGAGCTGGTGGGCTTATAAATTACTTGGAGATCTCTCGATAATAGAGGGAGCATGGTATAAGCAGGGGAGATAATAGAGCTTGAAAATAACTTTTGGGGAAAGCAAACTTTCTGGGCTGTTAGCAGGTACGTGGTGCTGGCTGTGCTGGAGGAAGAGCGCAGAGCAGCCCAGGCAGGGTATTTTTTTATTGCTCTCTCTTTATGGCTGATGGGTTTTGCAGGCAGAGCAGAGTTGATAACTCTGAGTAAAAAATGCCTGCATAGCCCGTTATCCCAAGGCAGCAGGCTCGGGTTTGCGTCGGGGGTGATTTGTTTAAGCAGACTTGCAAGCAGGAGCAGGCATGGATAAATACCCTGGGGCTTCATCAGAAAGGAGACGCTGTGGCAGCAGGACTTTAAAGGGAAGCCGGGAGCACCAAATACATGCTCAGTGCTGCTGTTAGCAGGCACTGAGCTGGTGTGATGGGCAGTGCTAAGGTAGTGCTGCAGAGCTGCTTGTCTCACCTCTGGGACGGTGCCGGCAGGTTTTCGGTGTGCTTTGAGATGGCATGGCCCTGGAGAAATGCTCTTAAATGGAAAAGGCGGTTGTTAGTGAAAATCAATTAAACTCATTAAATAGAACTGGGTCTTTCCAGGTAAGTAGATTTGAAGAGATTTATTTAAAAGTAGTAACATCTTCAAATGGAAACTGGGTCTGTCCATCTCCTGCTTCAGCAGGGTTCCTGCAGGGATGTCTTTGGGGTTCAGAAAGCTCCACTGCGCAGCACAGTTCATGAAATTGCTTTGTTTGCCTTGCGAAACATCTCCCATGCAAAGATGGAAACTTTGCATCTTATGTTTCAAATAAGTGAATTACTGATCAAATTATCTCTGGAAAGTCCTGTTCCAGAAATAACTTGCAAGATTTTTGTAGATAAGATATTTCTCATGTACACAGGCAGAGGATTATGCAGGACAGACCCTAACATTGCAGGTGCTTGGTCACGGTAATGTGGGGAAAGGAAAAGGAAACTCGTTGGCAAGGTGTGTGGCTGAAATGGGTGCTCAGCTCCATGTCTGTGACTTCATAAATTGCAATTTATTTTTAGGCAAATTGCTGGCCTGCTCCACTTTCCACCCTGGCTGCTCTTCCTTCAGTGTTGTCACCACAGCACCTTGCTTTATCTGGGTCCCTGGTGATTGCAGAGAGCTCCAGGGGCTGGCTCCTGCAGTGCTGTGTGGGGTCAGGCTGAAGAGGCTGCCCCCAGGCTGGACATCCCCTTTGGGCATTGTCTTGTCTCTAAAAGAGATCAGCCCAGAGAGACAGGGCTTCTCTCCCCCAGTAACTAGCATCAACAGGCTGGCATTCAGGAAATACACTGGGGCTGCTGTGTATTACCAGTTTCCAGCGATGCTTTGGTAGTTTCCATAAAATGGTTTTGATCCTTGCCTCGAACCTTCAGACACCTCCATTCAGAGCAGAGGCAGTAGGAGTGGAGGTGATCCTTGGCTGCAGGCACCTGTAGGTCCCAAATGATAGAAAACAGAAACTTGAAATGTAGGGAGGGAAGGGGAAAAGTTATGCGAAAGCTTTGGCATCCCAAACAGCTAATGTCAGCCAGTCCAAAAAGTAGGCATGAAAAAATAAAAACAGCGTGCTGCCTGGTAGAGATGAAGGTAAGGCAGAAGGGAGGTATCGGCAGCACAAATATTAATTAGCTTCCCAGTGAAATGGCTCCTGCAATTCCAGAAAATCCCCTGATTGGCCTCCAGGTACTGATAGATGGATTAACCCTCCTGTCCTTGCCCACAGCCGTTTTCTTACATCCCAGCACCGTGTAGATGCTGCTAAATCATGGGGTGACACCTGAGCAGGTCCCTTTCCACTTGGCACCTGTCCCATGTCAGGTCGCTGTGTTATCTTGCCAGAACAAGCAGGGGTGAGACTGTCTGCAGCTTAGCAAAAGGTTTCCAGAGGAAATGTGATAGAGGAAAAGTGGCACAAGATAATTTGATAGGGTCTTCAGCATCCTCACTGCTGAATCAGCGGGGAAATGGGAGCTGTGTGCTCTTGGAGAAGCCACCTTTCATGTGAGGTGGTTCTGGTGGCTAACAGCTGTCTCCTTGGGCAGTAGCTCCCATCTCTATTTCCTTTGTAAATTCAGTGGAAAAAGGCATTCTGGAAATGCTGCCCTAAACTCGTGTGCGCTGTCGGCAGTTGCCATGCTTTACCCTAGAGGGAGTTGCTTTTCTGCAGTGGGAGCAGGGACCTGTGTGTTCCTTGGACGATGTCAAGGGACTGGGATGAAAGGAGCTACCTGGGTAAACACCAGATCCCTGCTGCTGTGCTGCCACTGCAAATATTTATTTCTTTTCTGGGGAGATCGGTCTCTGGTGATCGTCTGTCTCCTCCTGACAGTGGTGTTCTACTGAGCATCACTTGGATTTCCCATGTCTTGGGCTTTTGCTGCTGTTTTTGTGGAGGTCCCAGCGGGGCTGGCATTGAGCAGAAGAGCCAGAGATGTCACTTTGGACCCAACGGGCTTGTGCTTTAAAGCACTATAGCCCCTATGGGGGGATGACTGCCTTTTTCCAGGGTGATCTGACCTGTTTCTGGGTAGTGTTTTTGGGGTTTCTTCTCTTTACTGCTGCAGAACAGCAGGACACACAGGTTTGCGGCTGGAGCATCTGCCCCAGAAAAACGTGCCTGCTGATGGAGGGAAGGAGAGAAGGTCAGGACTGTTTCGAATTCTGCATTTTTTTCAGTAACTGGGCTACCTGGGTCTCATTTGAAGAGACAAACAAATTACTTTTAAGTATTTTTAGTGGGCTGTGTGTGTAGCTTTTGTCCCAGAACACCCTGCAGGGAGGACTGCCCTGGTTTCCACCTCAGCCTGCTGGCGTGGCCAGCCCCGGCTCCTCCACTGCTGCGTGCCAAATGGGGCGCAGCAGCCGCTCGAGCCAGGCACGTATTTGGGTCCACTCGACCAGCAGCACCATGGGATGGGCAGCAGGGCAGGGGCAGCCCTATTGTTGTTGTTTTTGCCTTTTGTAGAGATGCCCACGCTTCTTGCAAAGGCAAAAAGCGTGGGGGCAGTTTGCTGCTTCTGTGTCTGCTTCAAAATCACCTCCTTCGTGGCTTCTGGTGCAGGTGATGTGTGTTTGGGCTTGGGGGTTTCTGTCCTGCTGCTGTGTTTTGGGGACCAGGTTTGCTTTTTGAGTGTGTTTTGAGCTGCAGAGACTTTGCATTTTATTCTCCAGGTTTTGTTTTTTGAATGCACGTTTCAGCTGTTCAGAAACGCTAAGAGACAACTATTTGCAGCAGTCTGAATTGCTGGATAGTTTTAATTCCTGCATATCAGGGCAGTTTATTTCAGCTTGAATATTTTCTCCCTAATGAAAATAAACATTTTTTTTTGTTGTTGTTGTTAAGTTAGCAAAGGCAGTTGTAGCATGGCAAGTTCCCCAAATCCAACTGCTGGCTTTTCAGATGCAGCATTTCAGAGGTTGACTGAGGCTGTTTTGCAAAGCCTTGATACTGTTTTCTTTGCAGTAATACCCATGCCATGAGGAAGGGAAGCTCTGGTGATGGCAGGGGGACACAAGCATGAATCTACTTCTGAAAAGTACATCCTGGTGCTGGCAGCAAGGAGCGGTGGCAGTAGCACAGAGCCATGGTTCACTTGTGGCCCCTGCAGAGCCTGAAGCATGTTGCCACTGATCAGCCAGGAGCTTCAGCTTGCTGATGTGACAGTGCTTCTTTTGTCTCCCATGGCTAAGGTGACAGTGCCATACTGTGTCTTGCTCACAAGTCCCACAGGACCCACTTGCAGTGATGTCCCTGGCACTCTGAAAGCCAAGGCTGTTGGTCTGAGCTGGGAATGCAGAGTGTGTGGTGAATTAATGAATACCGAAACTTCCTCCTGAGTAGAGAGTGCACCCTGTGGAAGGCACGGTGGGAAGGTGGGAAATTGTTTTGGGTTTTGTTTTGCCCTCATTGAACTTGCAGGTGTCGGAAATAACTGTGGTGAAGCTGCAACAATGGGAGCTTAGCTATTCCCCAGCAAAACCATCTGGGAAAGAATTAAAGCAGGAGATTTCAATGCTAAAGGGGAGTACTTTGGAAAGCTCAGGCTTGTGAAAGCAGTGATTTTTGCAGATCAGTACTGTTGGGAAGCCTATTGTAATGTAACGTGTTCTCTAGAGCTGATCCTGTCTTCTCTCCCAGGGCTGCATGGCACAGGCTGGGTTTAATCTGCATTGTGGGAAGCATCCAGAGCAATGTTAAGTGCAGTGAGGTCATGGTCCCAGTGACATTTAAGGGCTTCAGCTGGCACCACAGTTTGGGTTGCCATGATCACACCCTCTCCAGAATGGAGAACTAGAGTCACTTAACAAATTCGTATTTCAGGCTTCCACCTGCAATGTGGTGAATCTATTTTTTTTCCTAGAGAACCTAATTGCTATGAACGACGCTCTGAGCTGCAAAGCTGAGCCCATGCAGATTTACCTGGGTGCACGGAGTCCTGCGGTGACTCCTCAGAGCTAGCCCTTGCCTGTGACATCTCGGGGAGAGGCGATGCCAGAGGGAGGGCAGCGCAGGAGGACTTGGTGTTAATGTCCCTCGCTGAGATCTTCCTTGTGCAGCCTGGCTACCACGAGCTTGTGCAGTGTCAGGTCCGACCTGTCGCCGCTGACCCTCCAGCAGGGAAGGCTCCCTCGCAAATGCTGGGCAGCGGCTGCTGGAAGGCAACTTTCTGCCAGTAACAGTGGAAGTCAGGAGGACCACCCAGTTCTGATAAGGGCAATTTAGAAAGGAAGGAGAAGATTGTGAAAAGAGGGGCAAAGGGGCACAAAGGAGGGGGGGAAAAAAGAACAAAATGAAGATCAAGACTGCTGCTAAACACACTGCCTGCGAGGGAGGTCTTCATCGTGCCTTTTCTAATCTAGAGCCAGCAAGGATTGTATTAACAGCTTCAACGCCATGGAACAAATTAATCCCTGATGTAATTGAAATCGGTGAGGTCTCACAATAGGTGAGTTTGACCCAGTGGGATAGAAATAGAACAAGTATTGGAATGAAGTAGTGAAATGAAGTCACACTGTTAAGACACTGGTATTTCATTCCTAGAAACAAAGGCCAGACAAATGCAGAGAATACACGGCTCTGCTGGGCATGGTTGAAAGCTGCTCAATAATATCAAGCTTTGAAGGGATATTTCTGTGCAGGGAGGAAGTATGTAGGAGAGATATAACAAGCATTAGAAAGAAAGACAAAGAAATAAAGGAAGAAAGAAAAAGCCCTGCTTGCTCATTGACTGATTGATAGCTGTAGTAAAATTAACACCAGTCCTGAATTTGAAGAAGAAGAAAAAATTACAATTGGAGAAAAATAAAAAGTTAAGGTCTGAATTGTGTTTCCAGAGAATCTAATTGTGGTAAAAGGCAGTGTCCTGCGGATAGCCATGTGGTTGAGATATATGGGAATGGTTTGCTTTGGTGAATGGAGGTAATGGGAACTGCTCCCATGGGGAAGGAGGTTCCTTATGGTCCTGGAAGCTCAGTCTTGGTCCCTTTGGCACTGCCACACTGGCACAACGTGGGCTGCTGTGGAGGGAAGGGTGGATGCTGGAGGGGTGAGCTTGCCCTTGCATATGGTTGAGCTGCTGCTCTCAGTAATTGTATTAATAATGTCACTTGCGTTGCAGGCAGTGACCTGGTTTTGAATCCATGAGAACAGGCAGATGGAGGTAGGGATGTGGAGGATGCTGCTAGTGGTGCCTGCCTGACAGAACTGCACTGCAGCAAAACTTGGGTGCTGAGCTTTGCTCCGGTGGCAGTGCTGGCTAGAGAAGCCTGGTCCTGCAAGCCTTCCCAACCCTTCCCTTTCCTGGTTTCACACAGTGTGGCTGTTCCTTTACATCATTAATCGAGGCTGAAACCCTGCTCTTCCCCAGACTGAACCATTTCTCTGGGTGGAACAAGTTTAAAATGTCACCATCTAGCAAATGGTGCGTTTTCACAGTCCTGGCTGAGATTCAGCCCATCATCAAAAGGAGAAGCTTGGTTTTCTCGAAGGCATCGTAATCTTTCTCTAGAAAGCAGCCAAGTACTCAGTGATAGGCCATAAAACATTTGCTTCCTCAGGCCCTCTCAGGTTCCAGTTTTTTGGCGCTTCCTCGTGGTTTCGTGCCACGCTCAGCAATATTGCCGTCCGTCATCAGGTCGATGGGCACTTTGCTTTCAGATGGGCAGAGGACACCGAGGGGGGCAGCCAGGCAGTTTGGCTGAGCCATGGCTGTCTCCCTTAGGAGCTGTGTGGCTTGGAGGGACAAAGGCCCGAGGAGATTTACCACACAGCCTCTCCCAGTGTGGCAGGCAGCTCTGTGGAGACAACAAGGTTAAAACTGCAGAGCAGCTTTTGGGCCCATGTATGTGGCACCCTCCCTGGCCAAACGTCCTCCCTTCCAGGCCCCAGCTGTTCTCCTCCTGTTGTAGCCAGCGCCTGGGGGGGGGGGAAGCAGGAATAGAAAGGTGAAGGGGACCCATGCATATGGCAGGTGGCTGCCACAAACCACCGACACGATGCAGCTGTGAAAACAGCCAGGCTAGGCCAGGCGTGTGCAGTGGAGAGGGCCTGTGACCATGCTGGATGGTGGCGAGAGCGTGGTGCTGAGCACCAGGCCCTGCTGCGGGTGGGAGCTGCTCCGGGGTGGCGCCGGGAGTGGGCCTGGGGCGATCGGCGAGGAGAGCGGGCGAACACGGCCGTACTTGGCTTTCTTCCTTTCCCAGCATGGCGAAATGAAGGCTGGGAGGAGAGCGGAGAAAGGGAGCAGCCTGAATGCATCACAAGGAGAAGCGCAAGGGGGAAAAGCGTTGTTCAAGCTCAAGGATGCTGTTGGTACAAGAATAAATAGACGTAAACTGGACGTAAGTACACAAGCTAGAGAATTATGACATAAAGCATTAGGAAAATCTGTTTCTGAAATAGCCTTATAAGAAACAGCCCCCTCAGAATGGTTTATAACTCAGTTTGTTAATGGGCTATGCAGTGATGTGGCTCTTGTGAACTGAGGTCATTTAGCATTTGGGTTTTAAGTAGGACATTCATGTTTTCACCAAAGAACAACAACAACCTCCCCCCCCCCCAAAAAAAAACCACTACCACCACCACAAAAAACAAACA
>NW_023304328.1:0-38470 GCF_011077185.1 Oxyura jamaicensis | reverse complement strand
CCCCCCAAGCTTTTCTGTGTTTTCATCAAAGCAATTGTCTGCAATCACACCCTGTAAGCACCAGTGTTAAGGGGAAAGAAGTTACTGGCTGCGGGAGGAGTGCAACTCAGTCATTAGCATTCAGAATCACAGACATCAGTCTTGAGTCACAGAACAGTGAATGTGCTCTAAAAGTCTTTGAGTATTTGAGATTCTCAGAATATGTACTGTTCTTTGTTTTACAGGTTACTTTAGGGGCTGGAGCCAAAGATGAATTACATGTTGTAGAAGCAGAAGCATTGGACTATGAAGGCAACCCTATTAAAGTAGTACTGGCGTCTCTGAAAATGTCTGTGCAGCCTACAGTAAGTAAATGAGCAAGAAAGCATCTGTTACAAATTGGGTCTCAGGTGAGAAGGACAAGTTAGTAAAGGTTTCGGTTGTCTGGATTGTAATGATCTGCAAGTGATGTAGTGAGGCATAGTCAGTGGGTTCAGAGAAGTGTCACCTTTGGCACATGCCAGGAATACAAGCTAAATGGATATATATCTTTTTGCACCTAGCAGACTTGTTCTAGTCACCTGGAGATGATAGACTTCGGTTCAAATTGCGCATTTTTAAAGAAGCTGTATTAATTGTGCACGTCATCTCCGTGCATACAAATGTATGTATTTGCAAGTGGGTGCATCTCTAGTCTGTGTTGCTTTCTTGGAGCCTGGGATGAGAAAATCTACTTTTTACTTCAGATCGGAAATTCTTACAAGATTGTAAAGATGATTATTACCTTCTGTGGAATTAAAGGCACCTTCCTTTGATTCTTGCCATCTGGAATGTAATTTGAATCGGGGTTGTTGATGTTGTGCAAGTGGAACTGCACAATGCTGGGGGCAGGTGTGATGGTTGATCTTGAAATTATCATTGCTGCAATGATGTACAGAAACATGGATTGGTCTAGTTTTGAAAAGCGTGATTTAATTATGATATACCATGACTGTTGTAAATCCAGCCCTGTTGTGGCTCTTAGACTCGAAACACCTCTGGAATATTCTGTCAGTTTGAAACTTGTAATTGCTGTATTACCATTGGAATCTCCAGATTTCGGTGCTGTTGGTTTTGTTTGAATGGATTGCTTGTTATACACACCTCACCTTCCATAGTTAATGCTTTTTTTAATTTACCTAGGTTTCACTAGGCGGCTTTGAGATCACGCCACCAGTCACCTTGAGGTTGAAATGTGGTTCTGGGCCTGTTTATGTCAGCGGTCAACATCTTGTAGGTATGTATTGTTCTGGTTGCTAATCTTCAAAACTAACATTTATTGATTTGCAAAACAAAGGCTTTTTACATGTTCCTGAAGTCAACATGCATGTTACAGCTGGTCAGCATGCTGTGTTGTATCAGTGTTGTGTGCATAAGGCATTGCTGTTGGAAAGTTCCCATGTTTGAGCCTGAATTGCACTGGGGCAGAGCCCTGAGACCTTACTGTTAACGTCACCAGAACTTTAGAGGTGTATCTGGTATCTTGAGCAATGCATTGACTGTCTTCAGAAGCCTGAAGTGACTGAGGGCAAAGGAGTTCAGAGAGATGCTTATATACACTTTCTTGCCTCCTTTTTGTATGGGTAAGGGGAGTTGTCAGCCTCTCAATTTGGGTTCTAATTGCTCCCCTTAAAAATGGGTGCTGCTGTTCCCCATATGGGAGCTTTCTCCTTACCTTAGAGTCTGAGAAGACTGAATTATTTTATCTTTTTTTTTTTTTTTTTTTTTTTTTTTTTTTTTTTTTTTCAGTAAAGGATAAACCAAGCTTTTCCTTTATAGAACTGTCTTGAAACTGATCTTTCTAGAAATTCTTAAGTATGTCCTGGATATGGGGAGGTACTTGCTCTTACCTTCCTATGGCTTTTTTTTTTGCGATGAGTGTTGTAGCATATGGGTATCTTTTATCCATTCTTGGATTTTGGTGTAGTAGTATCTGCACCCAGTCATCTGGAAGAGCTTCTGGCCTTAGTGGTTAGTGCTGATAGGAAGCTTGCTCAATTGTTTCCAGCATTCCAAGAAGGCCTTACTTAGTTGTGGGTGATAATTTGTTTTACTAGTAATCTCGTTTTTGCTATTGTTAAATGAGGTGGGTATTTTACATGTTGCCATCTTTTTATCAGCATTAGAGGAAGAACCAGAATCAGAGGATGAGGAGGAAGATACCAAAATTGTGAATGCCTCAGCAAAGAGACCAGCAAGTGGAGGAGGAGCTAAAACACCACAGGTATACTTCTGATTTGTTGGTCTGCAGAATTTTCTTTTGGTTTGGTATTTATTCTGCCTAAGAATGAGTGGTTAGATTATTTGCAGTGATTTACTTAATAAGTGGTCTGACATTTCGGGGGGAGGGGGAGGAGGCAGTTATTTTGCACTTAGATCTGGAGACGTATTAAGTTACAGGATGTGTTAGCTACAGATTGTTTTCAAAGCCTTGCTGAATAGGCTAATATGAAGCCTACTTATGTAGAAACTTTGACCACTGAAGTAACTCAATATGTGCAGATTTTGGAATAAACATTAGTGTGCTGCAAGAGTTTGAGCTGAAACACTGTAGTGTAAATCCTTAAAATCTTTTTTTTGTTTGTTTTTTTAAAAAAGAAAAAAGCAAAACTATCAGAAGATGATGAAGATGATGATGAAGATGATGATGAGGAGGATGAGTACGTATTTTTGTTTTGTTGAGATGAGTGACATAACTAGATGTTAAGTGAGGAAGCGACTTCTTGGTCTTAGCTACCAAAAATGAGCTCAAATTTATCTCCACAATGTAACCTGAATCAGTGTTATTCAAATATGTAATACTGGGTTAGGAAACTTTGTTTCCTATAGCTCAGTAACTTTGAGTAAATTCAGAATTTCTTTAGTACTACTGCAGAGCCCTAAGATTCACACATTGAGTACTAAAGCAAAGGGAGTACCTTTAAATACAGCACTAAGAGTATTTGGCCTAACACCTTGTCATGTGTTCAGACAAGTTATGGTGAGTGACCACTTTCTAATTCTAGTGATGAGGACGACTTGGATGATGATGAGGAAGAGATTAAAACACCAATGAAGAAAGTAAGTGGCATGTTTGTGTGTATCTATTCAATGTAGACATAGTGACCCCTCTTGATGTGCTAATGCCAGGTTAACAGTTCATCCATACAGGAGGGACAAGTACTCACCTCCTTCTTACTAGATGTTAATTAACTCTCATGAATTTGATGTGAATAGTCATCTGATTTTTTACTTTGTTACAGAGGGATGGCTGGGTGCTTCTTAACTGTATACCCATGTGCAAAACTCAGGCTGTTGTGGTTTTATGTATAAAATCCTGTTGATACATGTGGATTGTGTTTTGCCATTTCAATTAGTCCTGCATGCTGTGAGAAAGGTCTTAGTGACTTTCTTCAATTAAAAAAAGTTCTAAACTGTGTGAGCCTATAGGAAGAGACTTGCTTCAGGCAGCCAAGTGCTTGAATGTGAAATTACATCAGCCCTGGAGTGCCATCTGGTGGTAAAACTAAGTAAGACAATTTGGCAGTTGTAGAGATGAAAGACGGTGATTTTTTTAAGACTTATATTTGCACGTTGACATTCTTAGAAACAAACATTTAATGTTTTATTCCACTAAATGCTTCTTTCTCCTGATGAATTTCCTTAGGTAATAGTGCAGGGTGGCTTAAGGTCTGATGAAGATTGTGTTTGACTGCAAGTTTCCGGCTATATAATCAAGTCTAGCATGACTGAAGGAAATGGTCCCTTGATTACATATTAATACAAGAATCCCATTCTTAAATCTGTGTATGGCATTGCCTTTGCACATCCTGAACAAGATTTCTGTATAACATACCAGAGAAGAGCTAATGATTGTGTTACAAATAACAAGTAGTGCTGGTCAGATCTTAGGCTTGCAGTGACATCTAGAATTCATTTATATTTTTAAAAAAAGACTCAAGCCTTGCACCATCTCTGCCCAAAAAATGCAATGGTCTTACATACCCCCTTAGATAATTATATAAATGTATGGAAAATAAAGTCCCACATAGTTGTATGGCATCATAACAAAATTGTCTTGACTATGTTCTGTATTGTTGGACCATCAGTTTGTCACTTGAGTTTCTGTTGCATAAGCTATTTATGCCCAAATAACAGGCACTGATCATACTGCACAGGAAACAAGGGTGCCTTTTATCTTGAGGTTAAATAATATGTATTTGTCATAGAGTCTTTTTAGTATTATTTTAACAGGTATAACAGCAGTTTTTCATGACAAATATGCTTAAATGCTTTCTTTTCAGCCTGTCCGTGAGCCTTCAGGAAAAAATATGCAGAAAGCAAAGCAAAATGGAAAAGACTCCAAGCCGTCCACACCAGCATCCAAAACAAAAGTGAGTGAAGGCAGATGAGTCAAATGTTTGTTCTACTGTGGAAGCCAGTTTCCTTGCCTACCAGAAACAAAATGTACTAATCCTAAGTTCGTGAATGAATAGGAACCATGCTGTTGCTTCATTGCATTGTGTTGCCTTGTGAAACTCTTCGGTAAAACTGCCTTTACAACTACAATAGCTGGTACTTGTAATCAGCTGTGTAACAGGAGACCGTTGCTATTAAGGAATCTCTCTTTTGGTTCTAGTTTGCTACCTACCTTGTCCCAGCAGTGCTGCTTTTGTGGCTTAATATCTTGGATTCAGAAACTGACCTGTGTGCGAGCTGAAAGTTTTCTTCAGTTCTGTACTTGTCAAGCTTCCTTATGCAGCTTTTCCTTCCTGCGTGTACTCAAATAACTGTACAGGGAAGGTCAGTACAGAAATTAGAGTGATATGGACAGCAGCATAGCACCTGGAAAACACTGTGGCTGTGTACCTTTTTTAAAGTATGAATTGAATCTGGCTGCATTTGCGGAGCAAATTGAAATCACTGAATGTTTGGCCTGTTTTCAGTTTCACTTGTGTTGGGAGAAACAGCTGTGTTGATGAGTGCACAGAAGCATAAGATAACTGCAGTTAAACTCCTAACTTAGCATTCTTTACATTTTCTTTGAAGAATGTTTTGGAAAATACAACTTTTTCTGTGACTTGTTAAAAACAATCTGAAATGTCTGTGATAGTTCTTGTATTAAATATAAATTAAGATTTTTGTTTTTTGAAAAATTGATTTTGTGTACTGAGCAGCTTAATATGCAATTTTCTAACAATATTTTACAGACTCCAGATTCCAAGAAGGATAAATCTCTAACTCCAAAAACACCAAAAGTCCCTCTGTCGTTAGAGGAGATTAAAGCAAAAATGCAAGCATCCATAGACAAGGTGAGTTTTCTAAAACTTTAGGTTTCGTCAGCCTTATTTATAATACTTCTGCAGCAGAAGAACGTTGTTTAGAAATGTTTGCATGTCACTGCTTGCAATCTTGTTAGCAGAGGATATTGATGTTGAAGCTCAGAAATGAAAACTCATTTAGGATAAAGATGAGCATTGATACTCAAGAGGAAATGAACAAATAAATTGTTACTCTACCGATAGGTGAAGTTAGTGAACTGTCCTAGTTTGGGGGGGGGAGAGGAGGGGGAATGACTTGACTAAATGGTGCAGCCTGTAAGGCTTTGCAACTTCCAGAAGGGGGAGATAGGTGCTTGTGATTAAAAGAACTGCATTTTGGTAGAAATGCTCTGTCTGTAGGTTTGCTGGGTAAAAGTGTAGAGGATGATAGCAATTCCCTCCTCGTTAGCCAAGTTTGGATGTGTGTGCTAGCTAGGGGTGAAGTACAGTACAAACAAAGCTTTACTGCAGAATAGGTGGTGGTGGGGATCTGACATGTATGCTGTGCTACTGTTGTGTTTTTTCTTCATTGACTCAGAATTGCATAAAGAGCATGTGGCAGATCCAAACTCTTTGTTGGAAATTTATTTGTGGACAAAGCTAAAGTCTAGGCTGATGTCAGTGCTACAAAGAGTTGTGGTTTTAGAGCGTAAAGAGTTTCTTCCTAATAGCTCAACTAAATCTCCACTCTTGGTTAAAGCCATTACATCTTGTCCTGTCACTACACTCCTTGACAAAGAGTTCCTTCCCAGCTTCCCTGTAGCCCCCTTTAGGTACTAGAATGCCGCTGTAAGGTCTCGCTGGAGCCTTCTCTTCTGGCTGAACAATTCCAGCTCTCTCAGCCTGTCTTCAGAGGAGAGGTGCTTCAGCCCTCTGATTGTGGGAGCATTAGGTTGATCTTGGGTTTACATTCTTAGTTTTAAGGCAGTTTTGTCCCACAAATGTGAAATAAAGCAAAAAGGGTTTAGGTGTATATAGTAGGTACAGAGTGATATATTGACGACACTGATGTATGACACGTAAGCAATGAATGATATGACAGCTAATTGGGATAGAAATACCTATCCCTAAATTGTGAACCCGATGGTGACGGATGGTATCATTCTGCTAGGTCAAGCTAACCTCTTGGATCAGATGGGCGTTAGGGTGGTTTTCATGCATGACTCACGGAGGAGCAATGATCAGTGTTTCTGCAGTGTAGGCAGAAGGGGCTTAGCTATTCACGGTAGGCAGAGATGTCCCTTTGGAAGGAAGGATACACACCAGTTAATTGGCAGGTAGCTGTAGGTTACACTTCTCATTGCTGAAAAGTTTTTACTGGGAAATGCAGTGTAGGCACAGATACCGTAGAAGCAATAGCAGGCAGCTTTAAGGCTTTCCAAGATGTTGTTGGTCTGCCTTAGTAAGGCAAAAGGTTTGTGTGGCTTTTTGCTGTAACAGCCAGCAAGATAACAGCTTCAGAAATAGCTTTATTAACACAGTTCAGGGAGTCGGCTCCAGTAAGAAGATAGCTAATAGAAAAGTGACAGTACTTGGTAGGTAACACTTTGTCTAAATACAAGCTTTTTGGTTGTAGTATCTCATTTTCACATAATCTTAGTGTAGCTTTGTATTCCTTGAACATCAAATTACCATATTCTGCAACCTGCTAAGTGTACTGTCGTAGTTAGCTGGATACTTGAACTGATATACCTGAAGAATTGCTCATGGGGCACGCGAGAGGATAATTCTAATGTGCTGTATCTTCCTCCCTGGAGATGGGAGGTGTGAAGATGAACGTAGATTGTGACTTACTCAGTCTGTTTGTATGTTTGAGTATGTACAAAGACAGTTTCAGAGATGAAAAGAAAATGTCTCAAATAGTTCATTAAATTCTTAGAACTGCGGTATCAGAATGAGACTTACGGGTTTGGTGGAGGGAATGTAGGTGGGAGATGACTTAAATTTTTGCTTTGGAGAAGAGCTAAAGCAGATATGTGTCGCAAGTTGCACCCTGCAGTAGGAATCCTTAAATGTGGAATTAGTTCTAGTTGATCTGAAAAGCACAGGAATGTTGCCTACAGGCTGCTTGCTGTTGTGTTTTGGAGCATGAGCAACGATATTTGTACGGGCATTTCAGTGTGTAGGCACACGCTGCTGGGAGAAATACCTGGGTACTGTAGAAAAGCAAACTTTTAAAAAATGGTTTGATTGGTTTTGGATGTTTCAAGTTGAGTTTGGTAAAATTCCCCTTGTATTGCAAAGGATTTAAGCTTTGTCGGAGTTGTTTGTTGGAATGATGAAATGGCCTGCATACGCTAAATTTATTTTTTTCAAAATAGGGTTCTTCCCTTCCTAAGCTGGAACCCAAATTCGCCAACTATGTTAAGAATTGTTTCAGGACGGAGGACCAGAAGGTAACTAAATTTATTGAAACTTGATAAAATCCAAAAACTTTTATAACCTGACTTAGGGATTCTTTTCCACTTCTTAATCTTTACAAGCTTTGGACTGTTTCAAAGGGTTACAAACCATGAACAATACTTCAAATTAAATAAATGGGAACGGTTTTAAGGGTTTAGTTGGCTAAGATGAGAAAGCTAATATTTTATTACATTTTTCCAGCTTTTATATGGTTGGTAAATTATCTCTTGCTTACTAAACCCACAGAATTTTCCTTTTGGCACCATATTGGCTAAGGAAATGAGCTGTGGTTTTCCTTGCTGCTGAAGTTGGCCACCTAGGCCAGTCTGCTGTTCAGCCTTTTGTTGGGGAGGGTGTCTGGGAGGGGGAACTGTTTTGCAATTGATATTATGGCTTTCTTGCTGCGTTTTCTCCCAAAGTCAACTGAACTCTTGTAAGAGGGCAAGCCAAAAGGTGGTATCAGGAAGCAAGTTTCTGAATTAGTTATTACTCAACATGTACTAGGTTAAAATGTGTCTTAGATTTCCCTATCAAAATTCCTGTAAGTTAAGACTTTCTTCCAGTGACAGAATTCCTTATGCTTTCCTGCTTCCTTCAGTGGTTCAGAGTAAACTTGTGTGATAGACAAATTGATAGGTTCTTGAAAGAATGTTTAAAAGCAGTTAGCCTCATCTAGTGCAGTTGGTCTGACATTAGCCAGGGTAGGCAGAGTTCAGCCAATATTTGCCTAGCTGGTCCACACCCATCCTCTTACCTTCACTGAATTCTTACTATTGCGACTGAGTGAATAACAGTCTTCTAGCAGAAGGAGCTAGTGTGTTCTTTCAACTTAGTTTTCTCTGAAAGAAATGCATTTCTGTTGTAATTTAATGTTAGTAATTTATATATTAAGTAGAGATAGTAAACTGAAAATAATAAAAATAGATTTCAATTTATAAAAATAGATTTCAATTCTAACTTTTTTGTGTACACTTCCAGGTCATTCAAGCTCTCTGGCAGTGGAGACAGACTCTGTAAGAAAAGAAAACAGTTTAAACAGTTCATTAAAATCTGCAGTCTTACTTCTGTAACCATTATTTGGCTGTCCTTTTTACAAATGCTGAAAGAGCTTTCCCTACAGTGTCTGATAAATGTCATCCAGATTACCTTGCCAAGAATGTGTTGTCCAAAATGCCTGTTTAGTTTTTAAAGATGGGACTCCACCCTCAGCTTCATTTTAAGTATGTATGGAATGTTTTGATAAGGCATGGTGGTGGTGGTGGTCAGACAAATGGAAATGGTGGGAAGACTAAATGTACGTGGAAAAAAAATAAAATTTAGTATTTTAATAAAGTACTATCGTTTCTTTTTTAAGGGTTGGGGTAGTCTGCATACTAAGTGCAGAAGATAACAGGACTTTAAAGTTACTGTAGGAACTACAAAGTATTTTAGCTACTTCTCTTTAGCAAGTATGCATCAGTCAACTTTGTCATCAGTGTTGTCAACTTCAAAAACAACTATCCCAATTGCACGAGTTTTACAGCTACCGAGCATTCGGCTTGGTGAGAAGACTAGGTGGTAAGCGGGACTTTACTCTTGTCTGGAAGTGACCACTAATTACATAATTGCATAAAACAGCCCTTCCTGCATCTCAATTTCTGACCTGCTTCATTGGTCTTTGGTTTATGGTTTTTCTCTAACAACTAAATTTGTAGGGCTTGTGATTCCACTTGTAAAATGTAATGCTTTTGATTTGGGAATTGCTGGCAGTGCTGTTATTCTGAGGGGCTACAGTCTCTGAGGTTGTCTCAATGACTGGGGTAATGGTTTTGTGGAGGAGAGAGTAAGCTTCAGTGCTGAAGGGTGTGCCTAGAGAACTCACAGAGAGAGATCAGTGACCAGTGGATAAATTCCTGGGAATGGTGGAGGGCTAATCTCCAGCCTTTGAAGACTTGCAAATCCCCAAAGCTCAGATGGGCAGGTAGTCTGCATCACTTACTCAGATAATTTTCCGAGGTACTCCAGATAATGGCTGTCCATGTTCAAGCTTAATCCTTCAGTTTAAGTGGGGCAATTTCTGTACAACTTCTAACATTGGCCTTTGGGGGGAAATCAGAGTAAAATCATGATCAAACTTTCTAAGCAGGAAATGTCCTTTGAAGTGGCTGAGATAGCAAAATGGAGCCTTACTAGCTATTTTTTGGTTTTGATCCTAAGGATACTATGAGGTTGATTTAGAATTGTTTGTTGGGCATATTCTTACTGTCATACGAAGTAGAAATGCCAAGGTAAAAAGGTACTTCTGCGTGAAGGGAGGAAGGGACGTGTGGATGATACGCCTGGCATTGTGAACTTGTCCTCAAAGCTCTTGTCTAAATGCTGTATTGCTTCAGGTGCTTGAATGCTTTATCTGTGTAGTAACTGCAGTAATGGTATGAAGATCTAAACGATACTTAATAAACACTTAAACAGTTGTAACTATTAAGCTTGATTTAATCCTTGTGATGTGTGAGAATTAATACAACTTCCTATTTTTCCCAGCAAAAATCTTAAATTTGAGAACTGAAAGGCGTGAAAGCAGGTCTTAGCAGGTTCAGGATTTTTTCTGCCTTGAACAGTTGGAGTCCTACAGAGGTTGCCTTTGTACCACATGGTTGAAACAAAACGTTGGGTTGTACTAGCTGGGCATGGGATCTCTTACAGGGTGTTCAAGTTGTTCTAGAAGCAGAATATATTGTTTAATTTGTAAAATCGTCCATGAAAACATCGTTTGCTATTACAGAAACTCATTTCTGTAGTGGAGATGCTGGGTGTGATGGAAGCAGATGGAACTGTCGGGAAGCAAATGCTTCCTTTGGGAAAAACAAAGCCAAGCACTATGCATGGTAGGGAAGCTAAACCACAGTGCAAGTCTAGTGTCAAAGATGCATTTAAGCTTGACTATAATTGCAGCATGTGAAATGGCAGAGCCATGAGTGTTTGAAATGCCTGTTTCGGTGGGGTTATGTCAATAGATGATGTCATATGCACAAGTGAGCGCAAATTTCCCTAGTGAAATAGAGCTAATGGCACAGACAGGCTCGTTTAAGCAAAATTGCCCTCAATTTTGGCTGAAACATATGAAAATTGTACAGTAATTTTAGCAAGAGGTTATCCAGCCAATAAAATATTCTGAATATTAAATGTTTAAGAAAAGCCATGGTGTTTTCTGCCTACAGGTCACTGACCAAAGCAGGACAGTGGGTGCAGCCATGTTTGGCATGAGGATTGCAGGGGGAAGATGGAGCCTATATGGGCAGTTCTGGTTGGAAAATGTACTCTTAAAGTATGTAAAGCCACATCTGTCAGGCTGCCATTACACATTGAGGCATCTTAGAAGCATCTACATCATGGCATAAAAACGATAAGTTTAATTAGCTCCAGTTAGTTGGCTTACTCTGTTTTCTGTCAACTTACGGTCTTGCAGCTACGGTCTTGAGCGGTTGGTGGCTCTCTGCTGCCTGCTCCCCACTTGGCTCTGTGCTGCGTGGCACTGCCCCAGCCCTCCCAGAGCCAGGCTCTGCCTACTCCTGCCAGTCACGTCTCCAAACGCTTCGGTCCTGTTGGGACTGGCTGGCTGATGACTGCTGTGGGCTTCCTGGGCTGTGCAGCCGTGTCCTGCAGGTAGGATTTCACAGGCAGCTGCCAGTTCTTCCAATTAAAGTTCTTTTGACTGGAGCCTAAAAGGTTGAATTAAAAAATCCGTTTAAGCTTAGATTTGAAGAGAAGATACCAAATACAAGATGGGTTGCTGGAGTATTGTTAAGTATTGTTCTTGAATTTCTGCAGTGTTTCCCTTGAACATGTTAATGGCATGATTGCAATAAAACTGGAATGTTTTGATAGAAATGGTTGCATCCAGTGCTGGGGACTACAAAAGCCTGTGTGGTTCTGGTCCTTGAGGATGGCTTATCTGAAAGCACAGAGGTAGAGAAAGAGTAAAGAGCAGTGATGCAAGCACAGGTGTTCTCACGTGCCATGGCAAAGCAATGTGCCTTGCCTTTACAGTGGGGTTAACACTTATTCAGGTGGCTGTTCCTCAACTTCTGCTGCATGGTGTTGGCTGCAGCCTCGGCTGCTCCTGATACGTGTTTTATCTCCAGGTCTGCTGCCTTGAATCTGGACATCTCGTTTCTGAGGAGGAGATGGAAGGTCCTGTAGTGAAACAGCCTTTCTCGGCTTCAGGAGGTCTTGGTTGTGTCTTCTTCCTAGTGCTCAAGAAAAGTGCTTGTGGCTTCCTTAACTGCCTTGGGGCTCTGTTTGCTGCTCCCATACAATTAGGACATCACGGAGCCTAAGACAAGCGTGGGCCTCGACTGCTTCACCTGCGCTCAGCACTGCTTGGAGCATTTGGAGAGGCACAACCCCAGCATGGCTGGCAGGAGGGTGGAAGGGAGCATGTGTGGGCTGAGGTAATGGAAAGCAGGGCCAGGATGGGTGGTGGTTCCAGGCTCCTTGCCACCCAGACAGTCCCTCGGGGCTAAGTTCATGCTGGAACATGCTTTGTCCTCCCCTCCTCTAGTAACGTTACCAAGTGCCCCAGGCTATGTCCTGTCTCCTTCCAACGTGCCATTATTGACTTGCAGCCAACCTCTCCCAACTTCTCCTGCCCTCATTCCCTGTGGAACAAGCCGATCCCAATTCCTCTTGCTGCTTCCCCAAAGGGGAATTAAAGGCTGTATCCTGCTTGTGAAATGTCGTAGACAAAGCGCCAAATGATTTTGGTGGTTTGGAGCTGAGCGTTCGATGGAGTGTCTTTATCCCTGTCCCGGTCTAATGGGCAGTAGGTCCTGGCAAGCAGCAGAACGTGCAACTGGTTGTATTGAGTGAGGTTTGGAGGCTTTGTGATCTGTTATTTATTAAGGGTTGCTTTGTCTGAGCACTGACTCCTCCATTTGATTGAAAGGGCAGAGCAGAGCCTGCATGGCCAGGCACAGGAGAACAGGGGGTGCTGAGGTGCCTGCAAGTGCTGATCTTGTCCTTCCTTTCTCAGACAGCAGAGGGAATCCCCCAGCCTCTCTCTACTTGCTGCTTGCTTTTTACCTACACTTACACTTTTGGATGCAATTTGGTGTGTTGTGTTGGATCAGCTCTTCAGTGGCTGGCTGTTGGTTGTCTGTTACGCAAGTGGCTCTTTTAAGAGGGGATTTGAAGCTGTGCTTTATTTGGACCAAATAAGTCAATCAAAAATATAGTGTTAATTAAGATGTTATAAAATTGCAATGTGGAGGCCACTTGACTCTTCTAATTGCAGGCGTGGGCTGTGGTCAGCTGTTTTGGGATGGCTTTTGTGCTGCTGCTTACTTCAGAAACTTTCTCCCCTTGCACCACATCTATCAGCGCTCCCAAACCCAGCCAGAAGGGCCTTTGTGGGAAAATAATCCGAGGAGAAAACAAAGAATCAGAAAGGGTAATGAATCAAAAAAGAGCAAATGGAGTTGAGGGTCAAAATGAGAGCAGGAGGAGTGGAGACCCTGCAGGAGACGGTCACCATGGGGCTCTGATGGTGCCTGCGGCTTGCAGAGGTGTCCTGGCAGGCAGTGCTGTGCTGCCCGTGAGCTTGTTAAGCAGTGGGAATGGGGCTGGTGAACTTCTTGTTTTCCCATGAGTGTCCTTGCCGAGAGGCTTCCACTGACACAAGCCATTACTGAGGGCAGTAACACGTCATGGGGTCACCAGGACAAAGGAGACCGAGCCTTGTGATCCCGAGACTGCAGAATGACACAGAGGCTGGAGGATTTGGGCTTTTTTAGGGTCTCAGACTAAGGTGAGATACTTCTGCTTGTTCCCTCCAGCTTTGTGGTTCAGAACAGTCCCTGCCAACTCATTCCCACTTACAGCACTGTTTTCCTGGTCCCTCTTGCTCTCCCAGTATTTAGACAACATTTGAACACCGATGTGAACCCTGTGCCCCTGCATGAGTCCATTCCGTGCTGTGGCTGTAGCTTGGAGTGTCCCTGAGAGGGTGAAGAGCTGCAGAGGTAAATGGGTCCAGCCCTGCCCTGCTGCTGGACAGGGGGACTTCCAGGGGATCTTTTTGCAGAGCTGTGGTGGGTTTTCCAGGGAAGGGTCACGTTTGGGTGTATTTTGTGGAAACAGCAAGATGACCCACCCATCTGTTATATTTCAAGTTATGGCTCTGAAGCCAGGTGCTCTTCAGTAGAAATGCACCTTTTTTCAGCCTCTTTTTTAGAAAGAACTGAGCTCTTTTGACTTTTTTGAAAGGTACCTGATGCAGGTACATGACAAGGAAAAAACTCATCCTGCCCAACTTTGTTTTGCAAAGCTAAGGAAAGACTTGAGTGGGATGTGCTGAGTGACCTCTGCTTGGTCTTCAGTGGCGGTCTGAGGGCGCAGTTACCACTGTAGTCCTTCCTCCTGCGACTTCAAGGGGAGATCATAAAGCCCACGGAGCTTCTCCTAGCGAGCAGCCTGCAGCCTGCCTTACGTATTGGATCTCAGCAGGGTTGTACCCAGGGCTGTCCCTGCAGCCGTGCGCAGGAGCACGATGCACCTTCACTGCTGGTGCTCGCTGCCGCACCGAATCCTGCACAGGGACGTCTGCTTCTGACTTCTTACGGGTCTGATGCTCTCTGGTAGAAGGTCAGGACATGCAGCTGAGGCTGCTACCAACGCAAACACCTCGGAGATCCATGGGGGATGCTGAACCTAAAGCCCTCGCCCAGGGTTGCATGTTGCTCCAAATCGCATCAGCCCCAAAGTGCCCCGTGGGGCCACGCGTGGTCGTGCAGCCTCCGCATGAGGTCCTGCCCATGGGACAGTCCCTGGGCAGCGCGTGGGAGCCTGTGGTGGTGGCGTGGGCAGGGACCCGTCCTCCCCAGTAGAAAGGCTCCATGGGCTGGGCTTGAGGTGGGGACTTGCTGGAGACAGCTTAATTCAGGAGACTTCAGTTAAAGAGGTTTATGTTTAAGAGCTGTTGAGCTGAAAAGCTCCAAGTTAAGGAAATACTAAGTTTTGAAGCTTAACAGCTTGCAACTTTTTTTTTTTAGGGAAAAATGAAACCATGGAGGAATATAAATCCAAGGAGCCAAGCTCTAGGATTTAATGCAGTGCAAAGGCTGGAATTTCCACTGGTTTGTCTAGGGTCCTCTGCAGAGGTTTGTCTGTTCTTCCTCCTTCCAGAAGCACTGGAGCAGCTGCTGTGTGCTCTCCCAGGGGACCTGTGATGCCTGTGGGTGGTGGGACCAGAGAAAGCCCAGGGTAAAGCAGTGATGCCATTGCCTCCATTCCCAAGAAGCCAAGGAAGCTCCTGGGAGCAGCCTTGCTCTCCCTGGGCCGGCAGTGCTGTGTGGGCTGGGGGGTCCTGGCCAGCTCCCTCCTCGTGGGACTCCGTGCTGTCCTAGCTTGTTGTCCCTCCCATTTGTATTGCTAAATGAAAGCTGCCAAGGTTGATATTCCATTATTTGCAATGATTTGTTCTTCTATGATTCTGCTGTACATTATTCCACTCTTTCCTACTGCCCGGGGACTTCAGGGCGTTCTTCACAGCCCTCTGCTTGGTGCTGCTCGATGGATTTTTCTTCACCCAGGCTGCAGGCAGAGACCTTCCTCTCTCTCCAGCCAGGCTTCCCAGCAGCTATGGCATGGTCAACGCTTCTCCTTGCTACGCAGGGGTCACGGCACACCTGAGATCAGTGGTGCCAGTTCTTGGGTCCCTTGATGGAGACAGAGGGCCGGGGACTGCAGAGGCTTTTTGAAGCCCTGCTGGGGAAGCAATGGGACTCGTGCTGTGGGCTGAGTCCCAGGCTAGGCCCTCTCCCAGCTCTGGTCTCCTGCAGGGCTCTGTGTCCCCATGGATGAGTTTCTGTTAGAAATTGCAGCCTTGCTTGCTAACCCTTTCTGTGGCCTAGATATCCGTAAGTCCAAAAATCGCAGTGTGCCTCTGTGCTTTGTGCTTCCAGGCTCCAGCCCGGAGTGTGCGGCCGAAGCTGCATCCTGCCTTTGCTCATCACTGTGACTGAATGTTGTGGTGCTGAGGCTTAGCTCCTGTCCTCCTGGGCATCAATTTGGGGTTGTTTTGTGCTCTTCTGTTAAATGAGAATAGTTGTAAAGTATCCACCCCCTGCATGGCCAATCTGTGGGGCACAAGAGTTCCCAAAATCCTTTCTCTTGGGCTGAAGTTGTTTCTTTGTGTGTGTGCTGGGTATGGATGGAATACACACCGCATCCCTTCCACAAGATGGCTTTCCTTTTTCAGAGAGCTTAAAATGTAAAAGTCCTCTGTAAATTGATTTTCAGTAAGAGTCACTGCAAGGGCAGAGATTCAGAATCCCATGGGGCAAGACCAGCGTAGGTACAGTCGGGGCTGAGCTGAGTTGCTGAACTTGTTGCAAAACGTGAGCCTGGGGTTTTTGTTGTGCCTTTAAACCCTGGCTGCAAGGGAGGAAGGGCCCTGGCAGCGCAGGGTGCCAGGATCCTGCACCGGCCTTCTTGTCCCAGTTCCGAGCTCCAGATGCACAAGGGCATCCTGCAGCTGGGAAGGTTTCCCCCTCCCTTAAGCTCGCAGCCCTACCGGAGGCGCTGTGCCCCGTGAAGCTCCCTCTGGCTCGCTGACACGAGCAGGGAAGGGGACGCCCCGGCAGCCTGGGCGGCGTGCTGCTGAGCGAGGAGTGGTGAACGTCCAGCTCTCCGTAACCGCTGTGCCGGCCTTCGCACCCAAGCTGTGCTGCACCACAGGGAATCAGCTCACCCACCGCTATTAGTGTTGTTATTCTCTGGATAACCATTAGGATTTTAAAGACTAAAGGGCTTTGTCACACTCCTGAGGCACAAAACACGGATCTTCTTCAAATGAAAACCCCATTTGTGATCACATAGGGGGTATTTTTGGGATGAACCCCCCCCAACTCAGCATGTCCTCTTTAAAAGCCACCAGCCCTATGTCCAGTGGGGATCCAGCAGTGTGAGGTGCTGGCTCCACAGCTTGAGTGGTGCTCAGGTGGCTTCCTGGTGTCACCACAGCCCTCGTGGGTGACAGGTCCCAGCCTGGGCTGGCTCAGGAGATGCTGTTCTCGGTGAGGAGCTGCTGACATCAAAGGTGGTGCATCCCCCCCCGCGGGGTCTGCAGATCGCGGTGGATTTGGGGGTGTTGAGCTTGGTTGCATGTCCTGAGCACTCCCCAAACCCTCTGCCAGCTCCTGTAGGGCCAACCAGGAGCTGGTGTCACGCTGTTGATGGCTGAGCTGATGCTTCAGGAATGACAATGGGCCAGTGGGTCCATCTTAGGTCAATAGGTCGTAGGACCCAAAATCTGGGGTTGTGTCCCGGAGCCAGATGTGCTCTGATGGGGTGGGATGAGGGTTCACGGCTGAGTTAGGGACTTTGCCCCTTCACAATGGGTTGCTCGCTAGTGGTGGTGCTCCAAGCCTGGCAAGTCCCCTCAACTGCTCCCTAGGGACGCTGCGTAGGGAGAGCAGCTTTGGTGTGCCTCACATTAGCCATTTGGGGTTTTCTGGTCTAGGGGAAGGAGCGAATTTAGCAGTTGCCAGCACTTTGCTCAGCAAGAGCCCTGTGGAGCTGTGGGTGGTGCTGGCCAGGCCTCAGCAGCTTGGGGGGGGCTTTTGTGGTCCTGCTTCAGAAAGGTGCAGGGCAGCAGGGAGGGCTGCCCTCCACATCGGGGGTCTGTAGGTGCCAGGCATTGTCCTCCTGATTGTACCCCCCAGCGAGCTGCTGGTGGGCACGGGGAGCAGCTGAAGTGCTGGCAGTGGTGAGGGGCAGGTTGTGCGGGGGGCTGCGGCTGGGAAAAGGTGGTGGAGGAATTCTGGTGAGGCTGCTTGTGGGTGGAGGAAAATGTGGTGCTTTCAGTGGCTCCTACTGATTTGGGGGGGGGGTGGAAGAGGGAAAGGTGGCAAGGGCTGTTGGTGGGGCAGGGGAAATCTGGTTTCATCCAAGGAGGGAATCGGAGGCAGCCTGTGGCACATCGGCCATCTGCAGGGGGCTGGTGGCCACGTCTGCGGCTTGTCCTGTGGGCTCCAGGCTGTGCTGGGCAGGGCTGTGCCGGCTTCCCGTGGCCAGCCCCTGCCGCTGGGGTGTTCCCTACACGGGGTGTGCGGTGGCTCTGCGTTTCTGATGGGAGTTACAGCTTGGCACTTGTGCCTACGGTAGAGTCAAAGGGGAGAATATGTCCTGAGGATGCCCAAAGCAACGCATCAGGGCCCGACTCACATCCTGAGCCTGGTCTGGGGAGAGTTCAGGTTCATTTTCTGATTGCTGTGAGGTTTAGTGGGTGGGAAAGCTGGGGTGGAGCAGTCAAAGCTCAGGGTTGAACGGTTTGGAGGCTGTGAGAGAGTCTGAGTAAAAGAGAAATAGGAATAATTAGGAATATATTGACTATTTTCCTGACTAAGCTAAGAACTTTGATTTTGTAAGGGTTTTGACAAACTTAATGATTTGTGTTACTCCTGGGCCTGAAGCTATGAGCTGAAAACCACCGAGTTGTTGTCTAAAGGGTCCCTGCTGACGAGGTCCATGGATTGAGGAGGCCGCTTGGTTCATGGCAGAAAACTGGGGGGCAGCATGGGGTGCCCTGCCAGGGGGGGAACAGGAGGGGGGTGCCCCTGCATGCTGCTATCCCAGGGTTTGGAAGGCTCGCAGTTATGAGCTATGGTTATGTTCTCACTTAATAAGGTGTTAACTGACGCTAGGCTCTCTGCTGAGAGTTCCAGCACGCGTGGAGGTTAACGGCTCCTGGCATTTTGTCTGCCCGAAAGGAGCTCTCGGAGCCGCCCGGGCACTCACCGCGCGCTCTCAACGTGGGAACATTTTTTATTTTCCTCGATGGGGAAAAAAAAACAAAGGAAAAGGAGGAGAAAGGAAAGGGGACCCGGGGGGCGGAGGGGGGGGCCCGGCGGGGCTCCTTCGCGCGGCTGCGGTGCTGCCGTGCGGCCGCTGGAGGGCAGGCGAGCCGTGCCGGAGCGCGCCGGGCAGCGCGGCCGCGGGCAGGGCGCTCCGCGGGGACACCCCCGGGGGATGCTCGGGGGGCCGGGGGGGGGCTGGGGGGGACCGGGGGGGACCGGGGGGGATGCCCCTGCCCGGTGTGGGTGGTGATGGGGGGCCCGGGGGGGTCCGGGGGCTGCCGCCCGCCAGGGGCTCGCCGAGGACTTGCCGCGCTCCCGGCCGTGCCGAGGTAAGACCCCCTCGGGCCCCCCCCAGCCCGGGCGCAGCGGGCGGCCCCCCCCCCCCCCCCCCCCTTTTTTTTTTTTTCCTTTTTTTTTTTTTTTTTTTTTTTTTCCCGGGGTTTTCCCCGCGGCTCGGGCTCTGCCCGCTCCGTCGGGCCCCGCTCCTTTTTTTCTTTTTCTTTTTCTTTTTATTTTTTTATTTTAAAAAAATAAGGAAAAAATACTTTTCACGCTTTCCCAGCCCTCCCAACCGGGCTGTGCCCCCCCTTAACTCCCCCCCCCTTTATTTTTCACTGCAGCGGCGGTGCCGAGCGCTCCTCGCGGGGCTCCCCGGCCGGGCACCGCCTCCGCACCCCGCTCCGCACCATGCCCGGGGAGGGGGCGCGGAGCCGCGGGGAGGCTTCATCCGGCTCGGGGCGGGGGGGGAGCGGCGGGGGGGCACGGGCTGATGATCGGAAGTTCCTGACAATAAGCACCTTCATCCCCCCCAAAGGCGGAGAGAGAGAGGGAGAGGAGGAGGAGAGACAGGGGGAGAGGAGAGCTGATGCCTAAGCGAGTCACTCGGCGGAGGCAAGGCGGGCGGTACCACAACTTCCCGGCGGCGCGGAGCGGTGCGGAGCGGAGCTGAGCCTGCCGGCCGGATCGCTCCCATGTCAGGGCGGCGGTGGGGGTCTGCACTCCGCTAGCGGCAAGCCACCGACCTCCCCCTCTCCTCGCCCAGCGATGTATTCACTGCTCTCCGCCTGCACTTGCCTGTAAGGATTACGGCATCTTTTTTTTTTTTCTTTTTCTTTTTCTTTTTTTTTTTTTTTTTTAGTATATATAAAAATATTTTTATTTTTATTTTTTTATTGCTTTTCTTTTTCAAACTTTCATTTTGGAGGCTCCGCTTGCGTTTTCCTCGCGATCAGGTGGGAATGGGGAGCCGAGCCTTTTCATGCGCAGAGCATCGAGCTGCGCCGTTTAAAAAAAAATCGCAAAGAAAAACAAAGCAAAAAAAAATATCCGACTTTAACCATTTTACCGCATCATTTGATCTTTTGTTGCTTTTTTTTTCCTCTCCAGATGTTTACATTTCCTGCTGCTGTGCTTTCAGGTACAGGTACGTGTCCTTTCTGTCCTCTTTCGCTTTTGGTTGTAAAAAAGAAACAAAGGCGGCGTGCTGACCTCGGAGTGCCAGGCAGTTTTGGCTAGGGCTTTCACTTTTCTTCCCCCTCTAGTTTTTACAGCCGCATTAAAATGATCCCCGCGCCAGACGCTGGAGTGGCACTTGCCCTGGGAGCTGAGCGGCTTTCCAGTGGCCACTCGGTGCCTCGGCGGGCTGGGGCGCAGCCGGGCGCCGGTAGCCTGCGTTAGCGGGATCCTCTGGAGTGCATTAGCCTGGCTAATGATGTGAGAGGCAGTGTTGGACTCTCCTCCTCGCACAACGTTGATTGATGCACTTGCCTTGGAATAGCAGGCGCTCTCCTGCTCGCCCTATTTTCATTTTTTTTTTTTCTTCATAGGGAACTTACTCCCAAAAACTGATACTTTGAAAAACACGACTTTCCCTAGCCAGGAGAAGGAGGCTGCGCGCTCCCTCCCCATTATTCAGGAGAACGCAGTCCAAGTCCCATCCTGCCTTTGATCCTGCCTCGGCAGGAACGCAGCCGCTGGAGGAGCACCCATGGGATGGGGACGGGTGGTCGCTGCCCCCTGACACCACCGGGGCTCCCCAGGGTGCTGCTTTGAACCGGGCATCCTGGGGGTCACCCACCTGTGGGGCGGACAGGGCAGGTGCCATGTCCCTGTCACCGCCCAGCCAGTGTCCCTTTGCCTGGGGGCTGCTCGTGCCACCCCTGGCCTCGCACCGAGTTTTGGCTAGGGTTGCACCTGCTCGTCCTCCTGCAGTGAGGGAGGGTCTGGGCAAAGCATGGTCATGGGTTTGGGAGGGGTCTCCATGCCCCTGGCCAAGCCTAAACCCAACCAGCCCCTTACCTGCTCCCTTCCTCTAAAAAAAAGAAAAATCAGATTATTTTTTCCCCCTCATCCCCCCCCCGAAAATTGTGGCTCGAACATAAAACCAGCAGAGCAGCCTCCTTGTCGGGAGGGGTTCCACAGCTGTAAATTACCCTGTGGTTGGGAGGCGTTCGTTGCGTTGCTCCAGTGCATTTTTTGTTGTTGTTTTTCTTTTTTTCCTTTTTTTTTTTTTTTTTTCCAAACCCGAGGAATAACAGGCTGCGCAGGGCTCGCAGCGATGGCACCCTTTGCAGCAGGGAGACATTTTTTTGCGATTGTGTGGTAACTGAAGTTAATCAGCCCTCCCTCTCCCCTTCCCTTCGGTGCTTTTAGTGAATCAGGAAAAGTTTGGCTCGCTGCCTGGAAAGCACTTGCTAAAATCTGATCTCTTACTTCAGCAGCCTTAAAACTTGGGAAGTTATTGGCATTTATACAGTTGGAGCTTGCAGGCTTCCAAAGCAATAAAATAATATAAAAAAAAAAAAGTCAGTCCGCGCTCTCGTGCTATTAGAACCATACTTTCTCAATTTTTTTTTTTTTTTTCTTTTTACTGCTGATTTTGCAGCATTTTGCAGGATTTGCCGCTCGGCTTCGCCCCGGCCGGGCGCTGCGGGGCTGGGGGGCGGCGGGTCCCGGCGGGTGCCGCGGCGCGAGGCGAGCTCTTACGGCGCTGAGCGTGGGGAGCCAAAACACGAGATTAGTCATACTCAAGGGCCTTCGAGTGAGTGTTTACAGTATTAATGGTAGATGAAAAGATGTGAATGCTGTAAGTTTTTATTGCCCATTCTGTTACACTTTCTTTCTGGATTTATTCACGGGATTACATGTTTTGAGCCTGAATGGGAGCGAGGGATTATAGGATTTCTTTTATAATGATCAGTTTGGGTAGGAGTTAGCCTTTGGTGAACTGGAGCAAATTAATGCATCGCTTAGGTTTAATATTTATTTAAGCTGGAGGAAGTTGTTTGGTTTTGCTTAAAGGGCTCTGCGTTGTATTGGGGAGGTTTAGGCATGGATTATATTCTCAGGGTGGATGGATTATATGCGAAGACCGACTCTCGCCTCCTCTCATTGCCACGAGCAGCGGGTTGTCCTGCCTGCTGGCTCTGGCACCGTGCTCCCGGGCTGCCGAGCATCACGCCGTGGCTCTGCATGGGAAGGTGACAGGACGGGGAGCAGCGCTGGGGGTTTTGTGACCATGGTTCCTCATGCAGGAAGATTTGTGCAAGGTGCATTGCTGCTTGCCTGTGGGCTGGAAGCATTCCCAAGGCACCAAGGCCCCTGCCTGGCCCGTGTTCGTGTTTCTCTGTGGGGAAGCATCACCTGTGGGTGGGTCGTGGGGTGATGAGGGCATGGGGGGCTTTGGGAACAGGTTTTGGACTTGTTGGAGGAGTTGGGATCCTCCAGGGCATCACCACTGGGTATCCGAGGGGATCCCAGCTCTGAGCACAGCAGTGAGCATCCCTGCGCTGCGTCCCCTCCAGGCAGGGCTGCGAGGAACTCAGCTCCTTCTCCATCCCCAACCCCTGGAAGCAGCGTCCCCATCTCTCTCATTTCCTTCTCTCATATCTTGGGCAGTTCCTCTGCTGCCTGGGGATGCTGCAGTCCTGAAAACAGCTCCAGGCAGGAGGGGCAGCAGGTGTCCTTGTGGACACTGGAGAGATGACTTGATTCGTGCAGCTTTCTCTCAGGGATGACCCCATGCAGGTCACTGACTGCTGGCACTTACCCTTGGTGTTCTCCAGTTGAGTTCCCCCGCTACTGTCTCACGCTTTCAGGTGCGATTTGTTCTCCCTGCACTCATCTCTCTGTGCATCCTGGTGCAGTTTTTGGTTTGGTTTTGGGGTCAGCATGGGCACGAAGCCCCAGATGCACCCTGTGCCTCTGAGAACCTTGGGGACATGTTACTGTCCACGTGGCTGATGGGTCACCATGCTGTGCTGTCTCTGGTAGCCCCGAGGGCGATGGCATTAGGACCGTGTCACCTTTGGGAGCTCCTCACCTCAAACCAGGCTGGCTGAGCCACGGGGGGCCAGGGCTGGGTGCTGCTCTGGTCCGCAGGAGCTGCCAGCTCTCCTGGCCCCGCGCTGCCTACAGCGCAGCAGCAGCAGCAGTGCCAGCACGGGCTGCCCAGCCGTGCCGCTCCCCCGCCCTGGTAAACCTCGGCATGCTCTTCTACACAACGTGCATCTGTCTTAGATTATGGAGAGGTCCCCGATAGGGCCAAATCCTTTGCTTTTACGGCTCTTGTAGGTTAAGATCCAGCTTTGGAATCTGATCCAGAAGCAAACAGGAGGTCAGAGGAGTGCACAAGGCAGCACCGTGCTATTTTCACATCTGCTGTTGTTGTGTAAGAGGAAGGCTGCTGCGTGCTATGCCAATAGTAACTTATGTTTCTCCTAAGCTCCTGTGCAGCTACAGACAGTTATTGTTTGGGGCTTTGTAAAGTGAGACATGGAGAAGCGTTGCTTCCACACGTTCAGCGAGCCAGATCCTGCGGTCTGGCCGGGCTGTGCGCAGCACATGTCAGAGGCATGAGTCTGCCGAGCGGCAGTGACGGGGCCGCTTATCGCCCAGCTCTGCACCGGTACCTGGGGGCTGCCAGTGCCACCAGACCAAAGCAGGCATGGGGACAGGCTCCGGGGGCTGGGGAGAGGTGAGATGCCCTGGTTGTCATCTCCGCTCTGCTGGGACCGTGGCCTTCACCAGCAACTTCAGCACTGAGCTGTCCTGCTGTGATGTGTTCCTGCATGAGCTCCTCTGCAGGGGTGCTGACGGGTAGGTTTAGGGGTGCTGGCATGAAGGACAAAACTTGCTAATGGTGGTCTTGGAAAGGCTGAGCTCAAGCAGGAAAATCTTTTGTTGAGTTTTCTGATCACAGCAACTCTCAGTTATTAGGCAGCGAGAGCGCAGGAGGAACTGCACGAGCAAAACCTGCTGGAGCTGGAAGCGGAGGAGCTCAGTGGTGGGGAGCACACGGCCCCAGCAGGGGATGGAGCTGATGGTGCCATGTGTGCGGGGCTCTGTGCTCGGGTGCTTGGGGTGGACAAAACACCCACCCACTTGCATGGCTCCGTGGCTGTCCCGCAGCTAGCCTGCAGCCCGAGCAGGCAGGGGCTGACCACGTATTGAATCTCAGGTTCCTGTTTTAAATCCCTTGCTCTCAAGGAAACGACCATGCTTCCTTGCCATGAGTGAATTTATTTCATTATTTTTCCTGCTGACTCACTGCTCCGCTCTAGGAAACGCAGCATCCTGAGCCTGCCCCTCGTGCCCTGCTTCTGTCTCGGTCTTTGCAGATGCTCAGGCTCTGGAGAAATGGGAGGCAGCATGGAGCAGGCAGAGACAAGCGTGCATGCTTCAGTATTTTGGGGCTTGGTGTTTCTGTGTGTTGTGGCAATGTGGCAAAGCAGCAAAGCAGAGCTGCTGCTCGGATGCTTCCATCTCCAAACATATATTGCAGCTTGCATTGAGCTTTCAAAGCTCTGGAGATGTGCGGGGTGGTTCAGGGAAACAAGGAAGAGCTTGGCCATTGTTGAGGTGAGCGAGCAGGAGGGAATAGTATTTGGAGGGGGGGGGGGGTCTAATTTCCCCGTCCAAGATAACTGGACACCCTGTGGGGGTTGTATTTGATCTGTATTTTACCTTCTATATCGCAGCTGGCAGGAGCAAGACAGGATGGAGGTGAAAGATGCTAGGGTTTGGACAGACGCTTGCTTAAAGTCTGCTTGTTATCTACTTGTGCAGCAGCTTGGCTATAAGGTAGCAAATAAGGAAAGCAAAGACTGGAAGGGGAAGGGCTGATGCTTCCTGAGCCCTGTGGGTGCATTTTCAGATGCGGGGATGCTGCTGAAGGCAGGGGTGGCAGCCGAGGGTCTGTCAGAGCTCAGGTGCAGTCACCAGCATTGCCAGCACTCGACAGCATCAGCAGCGACCCGGGATGTTTTATTTTGACGTAGGCCCATAATGCCAGGCTGGCCCCTGGCTTTTTGCAGGCTGCGATGTGAGAGCAGCTGAGCAAGCGGCTTTCTTGGTCCGTGCAGGAGTCTGAACTCGAGAGAAAGGCTCCCCTGGGGATAAAAGTCCTTCTTCTGGATCTGTAACTGACTTTCTGGACCCTCAGAGCATTTTTATGGGTCTCTTCCTTTCCTCAGGAGCTGGGAAAACCCCTATTGCATGCTCTCTTCTCCTCCCTACCAGCGATATCTTCCTGTGCTTTGACTTCTTCCAGATTTGAACGCTTTTGATACCAGTTTTGATAAGAGCGGGTGAAAAAATGTTTTTGGGGAACTGCGATATTTCAGAAGAAACGAGGAGCCGTGTGTCTCCTTGTGGTGCCTGCACACAGGCATGTGAGGGCAGACACCACCCTGGCTCCGTCGAGGCCTTTTATCCATTGCTTGTAGCGGAGGATGCGGCTTCCATGGGCATCCTGACCACTGCGTGTCACGGGAGGCAGGGAGTGATGAGGCTCATGGAGGCGGCTCAGCTCCCACGCTCTGCCACCGGGAGCAGCAGGGCTTTCCCGTGGGTGTCTGAGCCCCCTGCTCCTTTTTTTGGTGGTGGTGCTGGGTTTTGGCCCTCCCCTGGCTTTTTGTGGTTTGGTCCCGCAGGTAGGAGCAGGCATTGCATAGAGCCGCGCGTTTCCCTGCCCACCTGGGGTGTCTCGCCTGCTCGCAGCATCTCTCAGGACACCCACTGAGGATTAGGCATCCAGAGAAGTAGCTGGAGGGGAAATAAGGAAAAAAACAAAACAAAACAACGAAACATAGAAGAGGCTGTCTGAGTCTGCTAAAGTATTTTCCTATTGGCATTCAGCAGCCTCGCCATAGCATGAAGAGAGAAAGAAAGGAGAACAGAGAGAGGAAGGAGGAGGCTTAGCCTGTCATGGTCTGCGTGCTTTCTTTTGTGAGAGCTCCTCGCCGCGCCGGTGTCTGCGGTGGGTGGGAGCGGACGTGCCGATCCCCCTGGGGGGGCTGCGGGCCGGGCCCCTGCTCCTGCCAGCTCCCTTGGTGGGCATCCTCCCCACGGCCTCCTCCCTGCCTCTGCTGCCCGGGCCGACAGCTGGATTTTGAGCTAAAAGTCGTGGCAGTGCTTCCCTCTTCCCAGAGACACGTCCTCCCCGGGTGGGCATCGTCACGCCCTGCTCGCTGCACACGGCTGTGTTCCCATGAACACGGCTGCCTCCTTCTGTGGCCTGCTGGAGAAGGGTTGACATGGTGAAATAAGAAACGCATTGCTCTGCTCCAGCACCTTGGCCTGCTTCCTTATGGTGCGACAGCAGCATCCCTGTAGATAGGTGCTGTTTGCTTGCCTGGTTTGCAGCTGTAAGTGGTGCTCGCCCTGTCCAGGGCGATGCTGGCAGAGGTGAGCTTTGCTCTGGAACAAGCGGGGAGGAAAGGGGCAGAGCTGAGGGTGCTGGCTGACCACAGCCCACCCGAGGGTGCTTGAAATGGGATAGAAAGTGCTGAGCGGGGAGCGGTGCAGCGGGTCCTGCTGCTGTGCTGCCCGGGAATTAAAGGAAACGAGGCAGAGCCCAGCCCTGGGGCTCGCACCACTGAGATTAAAGGTGAGGAAGTGCTTTCCTGGGCTGGGCTAATTGGGGGAGATTTGGCTGGTCCTGGGCATCCTAAAAGCCTGCAGGAGAGCTCCAGACGCAGGGACAAACTGAGGCAGGTGGAAGCATGGCTCGTTGTCCTGCAGCTTTGGCTGAACGTGCAGTTTGGAGGGGCTGGATTCAGCCAACAGCAGGGGGACGGCACCAAAGGGGAGCGAAGTGGGATGTGGTGTGCCCCATGAGCCTCCTGGTAACGTTTTATGCCACAGGTCACATTGAGACTGATCACTAGATCTTGGGGAATTTCTCAGGGTGCTGCATGTTGCATCTGTACAAATACCAGAGCGCAGCAATTAATTAATAGTGGATCGCTCATCCTGCAAGGTATTTCTGGCACTGCTTCTTCCTCCCAGCTCCTCTTTCTCCTGTGTATTTCTCAACTTCCTGTCTTTCCTGCTAAAATACCATCTTTGGCATCATTTGCAAGGACAGCTTGTTAAAAAGCTGGTGTATCTTTTGCAATATCCTGAGCTACCATCTTGCACAGAGCAGAATTAACCCAGCTGCAGGAGGCAATGGTGAGCCCATCAAATAACGAGGTTTGCGGCGTGTGCCCTGAGCTTGGCTGGTGGGATGTGTTTCCCCAAACCCTGGGAATACAAATTAGAACATAGGATGAAAGTCAATGTTGGTAGAAGGGCTTTTTGCCAATTCTCTGTTGCTATTAACCCATTTGAAGAGGGTCTCTGGTTGCTGATGAGAATTTGCTCAGACGGTGAGGAATGGCATTTTGGTTTGGTTCCTCCCTGCCACCTGCACCTGGCACTGGAGTGCTGGGATTTTGTTCCCCCAGAATGGGACTGACCCCGTTTCTGAGCTGAGAACCCCTCCTTACATGCATGCCTTGGGCAATATATTAACCAAGCCTCTCTTTGGGCTTGTCCTGTTGAATTATCTCAGAGACAGAGATGATGCTGAACAGATGCTAATACTGTCTGGATTCAAACCGTAAGCAGAATGTTACCCAGTTGTGTGAAAGTACCGACCCATAGCTGGTGGGGAGTGCACTCTATTTCCAGCCACGATTTACAACTGTAAAAAATGAAAGCTGATCTTCACCCAGTGAGCTGCCGGGCCTTAAGGTTACAATACTGCACGAGCAGCATCAGCCCTGTGACGCTGCACTGTAAGACTGCACGGCGCGGTTCTGTATTGATTATCTGTAAAATAAATTATGATGTATGTAGTGCAGGTTTCTGACCCCGTGGTCATGACCTTACAGCGATTGGTGAGACTTCCGACCAGCTGAGATCAGAACGGCACGTGGCCCCCCAGCAATCAATAGGAGAACCATCGGGGCTGATTGTGGGGGCCTTTTCTGGGAATGCTGCGTACATGTGATGCTTTTATCCCAGGCAATTCTTTTGCAAACTTTGTCGCAGATTCCATGGGAAACCCTGTTGGATTTTCCTGCTGTGTGACAAGCTGGCATAACTGCAGGGAAAGAAAAACATCGTGTGGGGGATGAAGTGTGCGCATCTGTACATTGGCATTTCTGATCGGCAGCAAAGCCGATGGGCTTGGGGCTGGGCAGGGAGGTGCGGGACTGTTGGGGGGATTTGCGTGGGGTCGTCCTCGCTCCTGATCCCGCAGTGTGAGCATCGTGGTGATGCCTCTGCTGCTGCGTTCCTGTGATCTGCAGGGAAAGCAAATAGATGGGAATAGCCTGCCAGAGAGGCAGAGGAGTTTCTTTCTGGCTGTTTATATTGAAAGAGTAGGTAATATGAATTTAATTGCCCTTTGAATTTAGCAAACAAGAAAATGGAATTTACTTGTGTGGTTCTCATTTCTGTCTGGGAGCCTGATTTCCCCGGTGTGCGCCGTAGCAGTGCGTGCCAAGAGGCTGAGTAACAGCAGGTCAAGCAGCGGGTTTTTCTAACAAAACCTGTGCCTAGCTCTGGCTGAGCTCGCAGAGCTGTGACCTTAGCTGGGTGGCAGCCCAGGAAGGGGGATCTGTAGGCATTCCCAGCCCAGACGGGGGCTGTTGGTGCTTTTTTATTGCTGCTGCCCACGTTCCAGTGTCTGCAGGGCTCCCACCCATCCCGCAGGTCCCCTTGCAGAAGGATGCTCGTTGAGCACAGGGATGGGGATATATAGGATGAGACACGGGGCCTTACGGCATCCTGGTGACACAGGCACAAATGCCAGGGTTTCAGAGGAAGGAACCACTATGGAACCTCAGGGGAACCTTTGTGGCAGAAGGTCCCTTTCTGGAGGCTGGTGGTGGATGCAGCAAAGTGTGTTGGCTCTCCTTGGTATAGGCAGGCTGTGCGGGGCTGCAGCAGCCCAGACTTTTGGTGCCTAATGATTATAATACCTCTCTCTTTTTTTTTTTTCTTCCCCCTATTTTAAATGTTTCAAAAAGGATTTATATTCAGAACCTGTTGAGAATTGTTCCCTGAAAACAGGAAACCTGCAATGCAAGGTTGATTAGAAACAAACAAAACTTTTCCTGGCTCGCCAAAGCAGAAAGGTAAGAAATTGTGTTTGTCTGGCATAGGCAGTGTCAAGATATCCATGCAGGAGCACAGCTAATAGAGATCAGTACAAATCTTGTATTAGAAAACAAACCATGCTTTCATTTCTGGCCCCAGGCTCACATGTTTGTTATATCCGATCCTGAAGGCAGATTGACAGTTTGGTTTGGATTAAATTCAACACATGGTTTGTGCCGTGCGTTTGATAAAGCTCAATATTAATCTGATTTTTTTTCATGCCATCTTTAGTATATTAGCAGCAGAATTGTCCATCCTAGGAATATTTTTGCAGTGTAACCATTGAGGAATTCATTTCTGGAGGGAAGATGAAATGACTGATTTAAAAAACTCTCAAGGTCCTACATAAAGTTGAAACTCATTAACTCCACTAAGCTTGATATGATCTGGTCAGGGTTCCAGCTATTTTATTAACTGATATAGAGAGAGTTTCCTTTAAATATATTTGGAAAGGCAGCAGACGGGGTGGCTGGCTCATTGGGAGGCATCAGAGCAGGTTTCTGCACTTTTCACCCCCATGCCAAGCACTGACGCGTTGCTCTGGTTAGCTGGGAATGGAGATCCTTCCCGTTTGCACCTGTAGGCTTGTGAGCTCAGGCTTCTTCGTGGAAGTTGTTGGCATTGCCAAGGTCCATGGGCACCTGAATGCCCGGCTGTGCTGTGTCCCAAGGGTGGGCTTCCAGGTGCATTGGCCCATTAGGTACAAGTAGGTGTTTATTTGTACGTTATATATTTGTAATGTTGATAAACGGGCTTCGCTCCCTACTGCAGAGCCTTTTAAGCCCAAGTCATTCGTCATTGCTCAGCTCACTGGAGAGAAAGCGGGGGAAGGAAACATCCAAGATTTGGGAACGAGGAGGGCTGGACAAGAAGAGAAATAAAGGCAAGGGAGGAATCGCTTTTGGCCTTTGAAATCCGTGGTTAGCAGCTGTTGGTCTGGGAAGGCGGCTGCGAAGCTCTGCGCTCGCCCTCACTGTAGGAAGCAGGAGCCCGCTGTGGCTAGTCCTGGGGGGAGCTCGGTCCCGCAGCTCGTGCTTGCAGCGGGGGCAGAGGTTGGCCTTGTCTGCGTTCGTTCCAGCGAGTTGTGCCCGGTGAGGAGCCGAGGCCAGCCCCCGTGGGTGCCCTCATTTGGCAGTGGGGTGCTGCGTGCTGCCCACAGCCGTCGGCGCTGGTGAGCCCGAGGTCCCCAGCCTGACATGGAGCATATCGGGCTCGTGTCCACACAATTAGCGTGGTCCCTTCCTTCCCTGGCAGCCGAATGGTTTATTGATTTCTTTGGCCCACTCGCCCCCACCTATTCAGAAATAATGACCCTTCCACCCCAACTCTAAATCATCCCAGCCTGGCTCACCCGTAAGCCCTCTAATCTTTTTGGGTTGTTGTTGGTATTTATGCTTGTGGAGGTTTATGATCTGTCGGTGCTGGCTGCTGAAATGCTTTATTTATCCATACGCTGGGCCACACAGGGAGCGTCCTTTTTCTGGTATCATGTTCAGGATGCTGTAGTTAAGGTTTGTGTCAGCACTTCCATGCACAAACCTTGTTATTCAGGGGTTTTGCAACTCTGTGGAAAAGAAAACCAGCAACCTGGCAGAGGGAACGAAGGCTCAAAGGCACAGATGAAAACCCAACAACCCACTGCCCATTTAGGGATTATTAGATGGGCAACCTCTTTCCTCGAGGAAAACAGCCAAAAACATCCTCCTCCTTTGGCTGGATTTTTTAAAAAGAAAACCCTCTTGTGCTTGTATTTGTGTCAGATGGGGAAAACACAGTGAGGTGAGGCGCAGGCTGGAATCCTCCCCAGATAGTTAAAAATAAATGTCCAGCCCATTCAGAACAAAACCAGCCCACTCAAAACAAGTTGTCTGCGCGCTGCTGAAGGTGGAGGACTTAGAAGAGCACATGTCAGCTGTGTGTGCCTTGTCTCATTTGTCTCATCCAAAGACTGGGTTCAGCAGGCAGAGCTGTAGAGATGCAGTACTCAGGGCTGCCTAGCTAGGTATCCGCCTGAATAAATGTAAAGTTTATGTAAATATAAAGAAGAAAAAAGCCACTCCACTTTCAATGGAGTTTCCCTTTGCAGCCTCCTGGATTCCTAAGACATGGTTTACATCCCACCTCTGCACGGTGCTGTCCAGGAGCAGGATGTGGGGCAGTTAGCCAGGTTCCCATCCGATCTGCATGGGGCTGGTGGCCGCGGAGGACGTGGCGTGGCGTGGCTGCTGCTGCGTGCCTTCGCCCAGCCGTGTCCTGCCCGCTGCTCCCAACAGTAGGCGATGCACTGCGTAAGCCTGATTTATTGCTATGTTAGTGCAGGAGCTGGTGGGCTTATAAATTACTTGGAGATCTCTCGATAATAGAGGGAGCATGGTATAAGCAGGGGAGATAATAGAGCTTGAAAATAACTTTTGGGGAAAGCAAACTTTCTGGGCTGTTAGCAGGTACGTGGTGCTGGCTGTGCTGGAGGAAGAGCGCAGAGCAGCCCAGGCAGGGTATTTTTTTATTGCTCTCTCTTTATGGCTGATGGGTTTTGCAGGCAGAGCAGAGTTGATAACTCTGAGTAAAAAATGCCTGCATAGCCCGTTATCCCAAGGCAGCAGGCTCGGGTTTGCGTCGGGGGTGATTTGTTTAAGCAGACTTGCAAGCAGGAGCAGGCATGGATAAATACCCTGGGGCTTCATCAGAAAGGAGACGCTGTGGCAGCAGGACTTTAAAGGGAAGCCGGGAGCACCAAATACATGCTCAGTGCTGCTGTTAGCAGGCACTGAGCTGGTGTGATGGGCAGTGCTAAGGTAGTGCTGCAGAGCTGCTTGTCTCACCTCTGGGACGGTGCCGGCAGGTTTTCGGTGTGCTTTGAGATGGCATGGCCCTGGAGAAATGCTCTTAAATGGAAAAGGCGGTTGTTAGTGAAAATCAATTAAACTCATTAAATAGAACTGGGTCTTTCCAGGTAAGTAGATTTGAAGAGATTTATTTAAAAGTAGTAACATCTTCAAATGGAAACTGGGTCTGTCCATCTCCTGCTTCAGCAGGGTTCCTGCAGGGATGTCTTTGGGGTTCAGAAAGCTCCACTGCGCAGCACAGTTCATGAAATTGCTTTGTTTGCCTTGCGAAACATCTCCCATGCAAAGATGGAAACTTTGCATCTTATGTTTCAAATAAGTGAATTACTGATCAAATTATCTCTGGAAAGTCCTGTTCCAGAAATAACTTGCAAGATTTTTGTAGATAAGATATTTCTCATGTACACAGGCAGAGGATTATGCAGGACAGACCCTAACATTGCAGGTGCTTGGTCACGGTAATGTGGGGAAAGGAAAAGGAAACTCGTTGGCAAGGTGTGTGGCTGAAATGGGTGCTCAGCTCCATGTCTGTGACTTCATAAATTGCAATTTATTTTTAGGCAAATTGCTGGCCTGCTCCACTTTCCACCCTGGCTGCTCTTCCTTCAGTGTTGTCACCACAGCACCTTGCTTTATCTGGGTCCCTGGTGATTGCAGAGAGCTCCAGGGGCTGGCTCCTGCAGTGCTGTGTGGGGTCAGGCTGAAGAGGCTGCCCCCAGGCTGGACATCCCCTTTGGGCATTGTCTTGTCTCTAAAAGAGATCAGCCCAGAGAGACAGGGCTTCTCTCCCCCAGTAACTAGCATCAACAGGCTGGCATTCAGGAAATACACTGGGGCTGCTGTGTATTACCAGTTTCCAGCGATGCTTTGGTAGTTTCCATAAAATGGTTTTGATCCTTGCCTCGAACCTTCAGACACCTCCATTCAGAGCAGAGGCAGTAGGAGTGGAGGTGATCCTTGGCTGCAGGCACCTGTAGGTCCCAAATGATAGAAAACAGAAACTTGAAATGTAGGGAGGGAAGGGGAAAAGTTATGCGAAAGCTTTGGCATCCCAAACAGCTAATGTCAGCCAGTCCAAAAAGTAGGCATGAAAAAATAAAAACAGCGTGCTGCCTGGTAGAGATGAAGGTAAGGCAGAAGGGAGGTATCGGCAGCACAAATATTAATTAGCTTCCCAGTGAAATGGCTCCTGCAATTCCAGAAAATCCCCTGATTGGCCTCCAGGTACTGATAGATGGATTAACCCTCCTGTCCTTGCCCACAGCCGTTTTCTTACATCCCAGCACCGTGTAGATGCTGCTAAATCATGGGGTGACACCTGAGCAGGTCCCTTTCCACTTGGCACCTGTCCCATGTCAGGTCGCTGTGTTATCTTGCCAGAACAAGCAGGGGTGAGACTGTCTGCAGCTTAGCAAAAGGTTTCCAGAGGAAATGTGATAGAGGAAAAGTGGCACAAGATAATTTGATAGGGTCTTCAGCATCCTCACTGCTGAATCAGCGGGGAAATGGGAGCTGTGTGCTCTTGGAGAAGCCACCTTTCATGTGAGGTGGTTCTGGTGGCTAACAGCTGTCTCCTTGGGCAGTAGCTCCCATCTCTATTTCCTTTGTAAATTCAGTGGAAAAAGGCATTCTGGAAATGCTGCCCTAAACTCGTGTGCGCTGTCGGCAGTTGCCATGCTTTACCCTAGAGGGAGTTGCTTTTCTGCAGTGGGAGCAGGGACCTGTGTGTTCCTTGGACGATGTCAAGGGACTGGGATGAAAGGAGCTACCTGGGTAAACACCAGATCCCTGCTGCTGTGCTGCCACTGCAAATATTTATTTCTTTTCTGGGGAGATCGGTCTCTGGTGATCGTCTGTCTCCTCCTGACAGTGGTGTTCTACTGAGCATCACTTGGATTTCCCATGTCTTGGGCTTTTGCTGCTGTTTTTGTGGAGGTCCCAGCGGGGCTGGCATTGAGCAGAAGAGCCAGAGATGTCACTTTGGACCCAACGGGCTTGTGCTTTAAAGCACTATAGCCCCTATGGGGGGATGACTGCCTTTTTCCAGGGTGATCTGACCTGTTTCTGGGTAGTGTTTTTGGGGTTTCTTCTCTTTACTGCTGCAGAACAGCAGGACACACAGGTTTGCGGCTGGAGCATCTGCCCCAGAAAAACGTGCCTGCTGATGGAGGGAAGGAGAGAAGGTCAGGACTGTTTCGAATTCTGCATTTTTTTCAGTAACTGGGCTACCTGGGTCTCATTTGAAGAGACAAACAAATTACTTTTAAGTATTTTTAGTGGGCTGTGTGTGTAGCTTTTGTCCCAGAACACCCTGCAGGGAGGACTGCCCTGGTTTCCACCTCAGCCTGCTGGCGTGGCCAGCCCCGGCTCCTCCACTGCTGCGTGCCAAATGGGGCGCAGCAGCCGCTCGAGCCAGGCACGTATTTGGGTCCACTCGACCAGCAGCACCATGGGATGGGCAGCAGGGCAGGGGCAGCCCTATTGTTGTTGTTTTTGCCTTTTGTAGAGATGCCCACGCTTCTTGCAAAGGCAAAAAGCGTGGGGGCAGTTTGCTGCTTCTGTGTCTGCTTCAAAATCACCTCCTTCGTGGCTTCTGGTGCAGGTGATGTGTGTTTGGGCTTGGGGGTTTCTGTCCTGCTGCTGTGTTTTGGGGACCAGGTTTGCTTTTTGAGTGTGTTTTGAGCTGCAGAGACTTTGCATTTTATTCTCCAGGTTTTGTTTTTTGAATGCACGTTTCAGCTGTTCAGAAACGCTAAGAGACAACTATTTGCAGCAGTCTGAATTGCTGGATAGTTTTAATTCCTGCATATCAGGGCAGTTTATTTCAGCTTGAATATTTTCTCCCTAATGAAAATAAACATTTTTTTTTGTTGTTGTTGTTAAGTTAGCAAAGGCAGTTGTAGCATGGCAAGTTCCCCAAATCCAACTGCTGGCTTTTCAGATGCAGCATTTCAGAGGTTGACTGAGGCTGTTTTGCAAAGCCTTGATACTGTTTTCTTTGCAGTAATACCCATGCCATGAGGAAGGGAAGCTCTGGTGATGGCAGGGGGACACAAGCATGAATCTACTTCTGAAAAGTACATCCTGGTGCTGGCAGCAAGGAGCGGTGGCAGTAGCACAGAGCCATGGTTCACTTGTGGCCCCTGCAGAGCCTGAAGCATGTTGCCACTGATCAGCCAGGAGCTTCAGCTTGCTGATGTGACAGTGCTTCTTTTGTCTCCCATGGCTAAGGTGACAGTGCCATACTGTGTCTTGCTCACAAGTCCCACAGGACCCACTTGCAGTGATGTCCCTGGCACTCTGAAAGCCAAGGCTGTTGGTCTGAGCTGGGAATGCAGAGTGTGTGGTGAATTAATGAATACCGAAACTTCCTCCTGAGTAGAGAGTGCACCCTGTGGAAGGCACGGTGGGAAGGTGGGAAATTGTTTTGGGTTTTGTTTTGCCCTCATTGAACTTGCAGGTGTCGGAAATAACTGTGGTGAAGCTGCAACAATGGGAGCTTAGCTATTCCCCAGCAAAACCATCTGGGAAAGAATTAAAGCAGGAGATTTCAATGCTAAAGGGGAGTACTTTGGAAAGCTCAGGCTTGTGAAAGCAGTGATTTTTGCAGATCAGTACTGTTGGGAAGCCTATTGTAATGTAACGTGTTCTCTAGAGCTGATCCTGTCTTCTCTCCCAGGGCTGCATGGCACAGGCTGGGTTTAATCTGCATTGTGGGAAGCATCCAGAGCAATGTTAAGTGCAGTGAGGTCATGGTCCCAGTGACATTTAAGGGCTTCAGCTGGCACCACAGTTTGGGTTGCCATGATCACACCCTCTCCAGAATGGAGAACTAGAGTCACTTAACAAATTCGTATTTCAGGCTTCCACCTGCAATGTGGTGAATCTATTTTTTTTCCTAGAGAACCTAATTGCTATGAACGACGCTCTGAGCTGCAAAGCTGAGCCCATGCAGATTTACCTGGGTGCACGGAGTCCTGCGGTGACTCCTCAGAGCTAGCCCTTGCCTGTGACATCTCGGGGAGAGGCGATGCCAGAGGGAGGGCAGCGCAGGAGGACTTGGTGTTAATGTCCCTCGCTGAGATCTTCCTTGTGCAGCCTGGCTACCACGAGCTTGTGCAGTGTCAGGTCCGACCTGTCGCCGCTGACCCTCCAGCAGGGAAGGCTCCCTCGCAAATGCTGGGCAGCGGCTGCTGGAAGGCAACTTTCTGCCAGTAACAGTGGAAGTCAGGAGGACCACCCAGTTCTGATAAGGGCAATTTAGAAAGGAAGGAGAAGATTGTGAAAAGAGGGGCAAAGGGGCACAAAGGAGGGGGGGAAAAAAGAACAAAATGAAGATCAAGACTGCTGCTAAACACACTGCCTGCGAGGGAGGTCTTCATCGTGCCTTTTCTAATCTAGAGCCAGCAAGGATTGTATTAACAGCTTCAACGCCATGGAACAAATTAATCCCTGATGTAATTGAAATCGGTGAGGTCTCACAATAGGTGAGTTTGACCCAGTGGGATAGAAATAGAACAAGTATTGGAATGAAGTAGTGAAATGAAGTCACACTGTTAAGACACTGGTATTTCATTCCTAGAAACAAAGGCCAGACAAATGCAGAGAATACACGGCTCTGCTGGGCATGGTTGAAAGCTGCTCAATAATATCAAGCTTTGAAGGGATATTTCTGTGCAGGGAGGAAGTATGTAGGAGAGATATAACAAGCATTAGAAAGAAAGACAAAGAAATAAAGGAAGAAAGAAAAAGCCCTGCTTGCTCATTGACTGATTGATAGCTGTAGTAAAATTAACACCAGTCCTGAATTTGAAGAAGAAGAAAAAATTACAATTGGAGAAAAATAAAAAGTTAAGGTCTGAATTGTGTTTCCAGAGAATCTAATTGTGGTAAAAGGCAGTGTCCTGCGGATAGCCATGTGGTTGAGATATATGGGAATGGTTTGCTTTGGTGAATGGAGGTAATGGGAACTGCTCCCATGGGGAAGGAGGTTCCTTATGGTCCTGGAAGCTCAGTCTTGGTCCCTTTGGCACTGCCACACTGGCACAACGTGGGCTGCTGTGGAGGGAAGGGTGGATGCTGGAGGGGTGAGCTTGCCCTTGCATATGGTTGAGCTGCTGCTCTCAGTAATTGTATTAATAATGTCACTTGCGTTGCAGGCAGTGACCTGGTTTTGAATCCATGAGAACAGGCAGATGGAGGTAGGGATGTGGAGGATGCTGCTAGTGGTGCCTGCCTGACAGAACTGCACTGCAGCAAAACTTGGGTGCTGAGCTTTGCTCCGGTGGCAGTGCTGGCTAGAGAAGCCTGGTCCTGCAAGCCTTCCCAACCCTTCCCTTTCCTGGTTTCACACAGTGTGGCTGTTCCTTTACATCATTAATCGAGGCTGAAACCCTGCTCTTCCCCAGACTGAACCATTTCTCTGGGTGGAACAAGTTTAAAATGTCACCATCTAGCAAATGGTGCGTTTTCACAGTCCTGGCTGAGATTCAGCCCATCATCAAAAGGAGAAGCTTGGTTTTCTCGAAGGCATCGTAATCTTTCTCTAGAAAGCAGCCAAGTACTCAGTGATAGGCCATAAAACATTTGCTTCCTCAGGCCCTCTCAGGTTCCAGTTTTTTGGCGCTTCCTCGTGGTTTCGTGCCACGCTCAGCAATATTGCCGTCCGTCATCAGGTCGATGGGCACTTTGCTTTCAGATGGGCAGAGGACACCGAGGGGGGCAGCCAGGCAGTTTGGCTGAGCCATGGCTGTCTCCCTTAGGAGCTGTGTGGCTTGGAGGGACAAAGGCCCGAGGAGATTTACCACACAGCCTCTCCCAGTGTGGCAGGCAGCTCTGTGGAGACAACAAGGTTAAAACTGCAGAGCAGCTTTTGGGCCCATGTATGTGGCACCCTCCCTGGCCAAACGTCCTCCCTTCCAGGCCCCAGCTGTTCTCCTCCTGTTGTAGCCAGCGCCTGGGGGGGGGGGGAAGCAGGAATAGAAAGGTGAAGGGGACCCATGCATATGGCAGGTGGCTGCCACAAACCACCGACACGATGCAGCTGTGAAAACAGCCAGGCTAGGCCAGGCGTGTGCAGTGGAGAGGGCCTGTGACCATGCTGGATGGTGGCGAGAGCGTGGTGCTGAGCACCAGGCCCTGCTGCGGGTGGGAGCTGCTCCGGGGTGGCGCCGGGAGTGGGCCTGGGGCGATCGGCGAGGAGAGCGGGCGAACACGGCCGTACTTGGCTTTCTTCCTTTCCCAGCATGGCGAAATGAAGGCTGGGAGGAGAGCGGAGAAAGGGAGCAGCCTGAATGCATCACAAGGAGAAGCGCAAGGGGGAAAAGCGTTGTTCAAGCTCAAGGATGCTGTTGGTACAAGAATAAATAGACGTAAACTGGACGTAAGTACACAAGCTAGAGAATTATGACATAAAGCATTAGGAAAATCTGTTTCTGAAATAGCCTTATAAGAAACAGCCCCCTCAGAATGGTTTATAACTCAGTTTGTTAATGGGCTATGCAGTGATGTGGCTCTTGTGAACTGAGGTCATTTAGCATTTGGGTTTTAAGTAGGACATTCATGTTTTCACCAAAGAACAACAACAACCTCCCCCCCCCCAAAAAAAAACCACTACCACCACCACAAAAAACAAACA
>NW_023304327.1:0-35669 GCF_011077185.1 Oxyura jamaicensis | reverse complement strand
GCCGCGCCGGGCGGTGCCACCGGCTCCTTTATAGCGGGCGCGGGCGGCGGCGGGGCGGCGCGGGAGGATGGAGCCGGCGGCGGGCGCGCAGCCCCAGCCGCAGCCTCAGCACGAGCCCATCAGCTTCGGCATCGACCAGATCCTGAGCGGCGCCGAGCCGGACGCCGCTCCCCCGCCGCCGCCGCCGCCCCCCCGGGGCCCCGACGGCGCGGCCTTCCTGGGCGGGCGCGGCGGAGCGCCCTACCCGGCGCTGCCCGCGCCCTTCCCCGCCATCGCGGCGCCCTTCGAGGACTCGGGCTCGTACGGCGTCAACCTGAGCCTGGCCCCGGGAGGCGTGATCCGGGTGCCGGCGCACAGGCCCATCCCCGGGGCCGTGCCGCCGCCCATCCCCAGCGCCATCCCCGCCGTGCCCGGCCTGGGCGGCCTCAACTTCCCGTGGATGGAGAGCAGCCGCCGCTTCGTCAAGGACCGCTTCACGGGTAAGGCGGCGCCGGGCCGCGGCTAACGAAGTAAAACACGATCGTAAACACAGCACTGAAAATAAAATCAAAAAAAAAAAAATAAAAAACCGTAAAAGATACCGGTGGCGGCGGGGGGAAGGAGCGGGCGGCGGCGCGGCCCCGGCCCCCCCGGCACGGAGCCGCCGTCGGGGGGCGGCGGGCGCGGGGCCGCCGTCGGGCCGGGGCCGACCCCTGTTGCTTCCCCCCCGGGCAGCGGCGGCGGCGCTGACGCCGTTCACGGTGACGCGGCGGATCGGGCACCCCTACCAGAACCGGACCCCGCCGAAGCGCAAGAAGCCGCGCACGTCCTTCTCCCGGGTGCAGATCTGCGAGCTGGAGAAGCGCTTCCACCGCCAGAAGTACCTGGCGTCGGCCGAGCGCGCCGCCCTCGCCAAGTCCCTCAAGATGACGGACGCCCAGGTGAAGACTTGGTTCCAGAACCGGCGCACCAAGTGGCGGTGAGTCCCGCGCCCCCGGGGCCGCCCCGTCCGGGCCCGGCACCGCCCGGAACCCCGCGAGCGCCGCTGCCGCCCTGCCCCGTGCCGGCGGCCGAGGGGCCGGGCTGGGAGCCGGCAGCACGGCGGCGGGCTGCCGTTCCTCCTTCCCTTGGTTTTCCTTCGTTATTTTGGGTTGGGTTGTTTTTTTTTTGTTCGGTTTGTTTTGGGATTTTTGGGGGTTTGGTTTGGGATTTTTTTTATTTTCGGGGTTTGGTTTGGGTTGTGTTTTTTTTGTTGTTGTTCGTTTGGATTGTTTTTTCTTTTTGGTTTGTGTTTGGTTTTTTGTTTGTTTGATTATTATTATTGTTATTATTTTCGTGTTTTTTTGTTGTTGTTTGTTTGTTTTTTTTACATAATGTTCTATTCGGAAAGAATTAAAAAAAAATGGGGGAAGGAAATTATTGGGAAAATTCGGGGGAATTATTGGGAAAACGAGGGGTAGCTTGGATAGACGGGGGGGTTGTCCGGAAAACGGCTGATTTCGAAAAGGGGAGATACCGCAAAATAATGGGGGGGTTCGCCGCAGCTCGGGGGGCTCCGCCGCCCGCAGCGCCTCCGCCGGGGCCGCCCCGCTCCCCGATCCCTGTCCCGGTGGTCCCGATCCCTGTCCCGGTGGCCCCGGTGGTCTCGGTGCCCGTCCCCGGGGCGGCCGGGCTGAGCGTGTCCCCTGGCAGGCGGCAGACGGCGGAGGAGCGGGAGGCCGAGCGGCAGCAGGCGAGCCGGCTGATGCTGCAGCTGCAGCACGACGCCTTCCAGAAGTCCCTGAACGAGTCGATCCAGCCCGACCCGCTGTGCCTGCACAACTCGTCGCTGTTCGCCCTGCAGAACCTGCAGCCCTGGGAGGAGGAGAGCGCCAAGATCCCCCCGGTCACCTCCCTCGTCTGAGCCCCGGCCACCGCCGGGCACGCAGCGGACTCGCCCCCGGTCCCGGTCCCGGCACGAGCGGGGCGGGAGAGGCGGCGGCGAGCGGAGCCCCCGGGACCGGGACCGGCCCCGGGCCCAGCACCAGGACCGGGCCCCCCGCGCCGCTTCCCCGGGGCCAAGGTGGCCGCGGCGGGGCCCCGCGCTCCGCTTGTATCTTCGTGTCGATGTTCCACTAGGAGGGGAGATATGTCACTTTTTGTAAGAAGTGTTAATAATTTAATTTATTTATGCATCGAGATTTTGGGCACTATTAATATGGAATTATATAAAACCTCGATTATTTATATCGAAATCCGGACATAGGGATTTTGTGTTGGCTTTGGAACAAAAGGCTATTTTATTTTTTTCCCGTTCTGAGGATAGTCTAAAGGAAAAAAAAAAAACGCACCTACCTATCACTTAGCGGAGGGGACTAAGTGGAGCCGGTGATGACTCATTAGCTTAGGAAACCCTATTAAGCTGAAAAGCAGTAGCTTCCATCTGTCCCAGGTGAAGTTAATGTCAGCTGTAATTTATTCACCGTAGTAATAAGGGCTCCTTTCAGGCGACACACACACTTTATTTTGTCCTCACCTTCTCCTGCCGACGAGCTTAGTGCACCGAAACAGCACCCGCACCCTCTCCTTTCGCCACCGACTCTAGAGAAAGCGCCTTATGTTTCATAATAAAGAAGATTTGGGGTTGACACAGACCATGTATAATACTTTGTACTTGCCGAGACGTGTAAATAAACGTTTTCTTTAAAAACGCCTCTCCGCTCCCTGCGTGCCTCGGGGCGCCGCCGCCGCACCGGGACCGGGACGGGGACCGGGGCCGAGCTGGGCTGGAGGCGGCTGGAAACGGCGGGGCCGAGCCGGAGGTGAGCGGGCGGCGGAGCGGGGACGGCACCGGGGTGGTACCGGGAGGGCGCCGGGGATGGTACCGGGACTGGCGCCGGCGGCTCCGGGCGGTGCCAGCGGCTGCGGGAGCCGCTGCCACGACTCCGCCGCCGGCCCGGGGGGCTGCGGCCGTTGCCTTTCGTTTGCCGCTTTATTTTGTATTTCGGTGATTTGTTATCGAAGGTCGGGCTGCTGGGGGGCTGCGGGGCCGGCCGGGGGCGGCCGGCGGCGGAGCGGGGCCCAGCGCCGCGAATGGGGTCGCCGGGGGTCGCCCGCTCCTGGGCTGGCTCCGACCCCCAGCAAGGGGCAGGGTCGTGGCTGGAGCCCGTCCCCGGGGGGATGCGGCACCGCATCTCTTACGAGCGCCGCTCCCGGAGGAGAGCCGCTCTCGGACTCGCCCTGCCGCAGGGGTTTGGGTTGGAGTTGGGTTGGGTTGGTTTGGGTTCGCCCGGGGGGGCTGCTGCGGTGCGAAGGCAGGGCCCAATCCTGCCCCCGGGGCTGGGCTGCGGCTGCTCGGCCGGCGCCGTTCAGCACCGTTGCAGGTTGAGCTGGGCAGCGGCGGCCGAGGGGAGGTGTCTGGCGGGGAACGGAGGATTAAAAATCAAAATTAATTATTATTATTATTATTATTATAAAAAAAAAAAAAAAGAAAAGAAAAAAAACAATGAGGCAGTCTGTCTCTGGCCACGGATTCTCGGGAATGCCGCTTGCCCGCAGCTTTCGGCTGTTCCCATCCCTGTCCCCGTTCCCGTCCCTGCCGCCGCCGTCGGGGCCGGGGCCGGGCAGCGCCAGGAACGGCAGCGGGCCGGGGCGGGCCGGGCCGGGGCCGAGCCGAGATGCACCGGGGCCGAGCCGAGCTCAGCACCACGCGAGGGGGCTGCAATAAGCGGGCCCCCGCTTTCCCGTGTGTTCCTTGTTGTGTTTTGTCGGTGCCCCCTGCCTTTTACAGTGTCTGCGTTTGGTTTTATTTTTTTTCCAACGCCTCCTTATTCTTTAGCTGTCGGAGCACCCCACGGCCCCACGCCGCTGTATTTTCCCGATTTCCCTGCATATTTTTTTTTTTTTCTTCCTGCGCGTTGTCAGAGAGCTCAGCACCGCCGCGATCGGCTCTGCGGCAGGCGCGGAGCTCGGCAAAGCCACCGAGCGCCGCCAGCCCCGGTGCCAGCGCAGCACCGCTGGGGCCGGCCCGGTGCTGCCAGTCCCGGCAGGGCTCCGCTCTCCTCCCCGGGAAGTGCTGGGGGCACGACGGCAGGATCAGGCCTTGGGGGGCCCCCAACTTTCCGAAGGACTTCAGAAACCGGTGGCTTCCATTTCGGCTGTGTGAATAGCCCTGGTAGCGGGGTGCTGGCACAGCGAGCTCGTGTGCTGGGGCTCGCCGTGGTGCTTTTGTTCCAGAGGAGAGGGTCTCGGTGTTTGGAGATGTGCAGAGCACGAGGGCCAGGCTGCATCTTGCATCCACAGTTTTTTGGATGAGATGGTACGGGGGCACTGATGTGGCCCTGTGTGGAAGGCGATGGAAGTGGGGAGAGCTCCAGCCCCTGCCTGGGCAATGTGCACCTGTGTTCAAGAGAGCACAAGGGAAGCACCAGTGGGAACGACTACACTGCATTTCCCTCCCCGTGGGTGACAGCAGCGATCCCTGGCAGCCTGATTCGGGGGTGGCAGGGCTGCCTGATGCTCCCTGCTGTGTGTTTCTGGACGTCCATCAATAGGTGAAGCCAGCCACGGAGCTTGCAGGGATCTTTGATGCTCCCAGCATGAGCCTGTCCGTCCCGGGGGCTGCAGCCCTGTGGGTGCAGATGCCCGGGGAGCAGAAGTCTCATTTTTGGGGTGGGCTGCTTGGTTGTGCTGATTCCGGTGGGAGTGCTGCCCACGTGCTGGCCCTGGGCTCTGCGCGGTGCCTCGGACACCTCTATTCAGGCTGCTGTCTGCAGGCAGCAGTTTGACTTGCAGGTTTCTAATGCAGCCTGGTTTGCCCCCACCCTCCCACCCCTGCCAAATGCCCCCTTCCCTCCATGTGAGCCTCCTGCAGGCACCCCCCTTCTCTGGGAGAAGGAGCAAGGGCAGCAGTTCCGACAGCTGTACTGCAGCACGGCTGCTCTCCTATGGGCCTGGCTCGCGGGTGGGGGGGGTGCATTCTGAGCAGGGGCAGCATGAGCCTTGTGATAAAGATGTGGCCTGAGAGTACTGGAGGGGCTACGCATCCCCCTGAGCCGTTTTAGTATGTTGATGTTTGCTGTTAGGAAATTGATAATTCTTAGCATGTAGACGATCTTTCCTAAGCAGCCTGAACGGCCACGGCTCTGTGCGCAGGCACCCTGGGAAGCACAGGCTGCATGCTTACCTTCGCTCCTCTCGGAGCTTCAAGCCCAGGAAAACTCCTGTTCAAACACATGGGGATGGAAAATGAGGGTGAGTGTTATTGAATTATCAGTGGGACTTAACACTGGGCAGATCGCTTTCTTAACTTTGCTTAATCAGGTGCACAAGTGATTTTCTGACCGGGGCCAAGCAGCTGAGTGCATGAGTGCACAGTGTGGGGCTCAGGCAACACGAAACACTCACCTCTTTCTCAGGGTCCCTCCTGACTTTGCTTCCAGCCAAAACCCAAAGCAGCCCCTCAGCACGCTCACGTGCACGGGCACAACCCCTCTCAGTATAAAAATGGCTGTGGAATTTGCATCCCTCAGCAATATTTTGTGCCCAGGGTATTAAATGTTACGAAGTAATGCACGGTGATCAGATCTGCATAGGCAATCCTTTTCCTAAATGGGCCTTAAAATCAATGGATTATTAGCTCTCCTTCTCTACTCTGTGATGAAAGCACAGCCCTGGTAAACATGCAAACTGCACAATATTCAGAGCCTTGGTTTACGAAAGTGTTTCACTCAGCTAGGTCATAATTTAGCTTATTTATAGCTAGCATAAATAATACTGAGATTTACACCTCCCTCACGCAGAGGAATTTTCCTTGAAGCATGTATTTCTGCACTGCAACCGTCACCACCACCAATGAGGAATAATTTGGGGGCTGTGGCTCACCTGGGTGAGCACTTGCTCCTGTAGCTGCTGTTCCTGAAGTGGTAGAAGCCATCCCTATGCGTTGCTCGAGCCAGCTGGACCGGGGTGACAGTGTGGGCATTGTGGGGAGAAGGGGTCCATGCACCATGTGCTGTTCTCTGCTGGGCATGTTTCGCTCCACGCTGTGTGTTTCCCTTGCCCACTCTCTGGGGGCCATGAAGCTCTGAACTTTTCTGACTCGCAGCAGCGTTAAGGTTAGAGGAATAATGGCATTTGGATATCTTACTCCCTTGAATTTTATTTGAGGCTAAGACAGAAAATACTCTCTTGAAGTCACTGTGGAAAGTAGGAGCTGGCTGCCTGAAGGCGCCTCTTCACTGTGCATTCGGAGATGTCCACGTGTCCATGGAGCTGAGGCACCCGACAGCTTTCCTGTGCTGTCTGGGTGGCACAGGTGAAGGTTCCCACATCTCTTTCGGAGCTGGGCACAGTGTGCTGCTGTGCCCCATGCCATTCTTCAAAATACCTTGATTAATTACATTTTTTAAAGTGAAATCTGCCTCTGCACAGGGGACTCTTGCAGCACACCTCCCAGTAACATTTACAGAGCACCCATGCAAGGATCGGCGTGCCTGCCACGTGGACCTTGGTGGCCTTGCTGCAGTTTTCAGCCAGAGCCTCTGAGCCCTGCGGGGCAGTGGAGTACCCAGCGTGTGCCCACGGACGAGGCTGTGGGATCGGGACCTTTGTTGCAACTAGGTGGCTGCACTGCAGGGATCGGGGCCAGGTGGTTCTGGTCCTGTTGCATCCCACTCTGTGCAGCTGTGCCTGGCCAGCTGGGGAGCTGTGCCACGGCCCCAGGAGCTGCTCCTTCCTCCCCTGGCCATGTTTGTCAGGGCTTGGGAGCAGGGAATGGGGAGAGGAATGGCATCTCCAGCCCTGTCACTAGCCTGAGCTGCTAGGACAAACCTCTGCATCTGTCAGTGATTCTGTTAGCAGGTAGGGGCATTCCTCTTTGTATTGGAATCAGTTTTCTTCAGGATTTAATCCAGATAGGAAGCAAACATGGTGTAAACAGGTGTGAGCCCACAGCCTGATGCCGATCGTCAGGCTCCGCAGGCATGGCAGCACCTGGTCTGTTCTCTGTGCGCCTGACTGCAGCTCCCCATCCAGGTCAACGTGCACTTTTGTCTGCTGTATTAGGGGCACCAGGCATGGGTGCATGGTCTTAGTTTCATCATCTTTCTGCTTTGGACTAAATAGCAGCTGGATGGAGTGGGTAAAATTCACAGTCATGTTTTGCCTACAATGTTACAAGGTTTCTGCAGGCTTTGGGAAATGGAAGGTCATCAACCCTTGCCAGGCTCCTTAGATGACTTAAGCTCGATGCCACAAGTGTTCCAGAATGCCCAAATGATCCCATTAATTTGGCATCCAGCATGTGCTGCATTATACATACTGACTTCCATTGGCACATGCCACATCCAATCCATTAGTTGTGCGCAAATGCACTTAAGTTTTTTATTGCTCTTAGTTTTGTGTCATCAGCAAAGAAAGGTAAAGTTGATCTTCATCTAAATCACTGACATGGATTATTGCAATTGATTACAACGAAGAAAGAGCTTTTCAAGTTTCAAAGTTATGTTGTCTTTTATTTCCCCAAGTAGTAATCTGCACTGTTTAAGTTATTGCACGAGAACTGTGTCTGTAAGAGCTGTCCATATTACGTTCCTTGTTCAGAACGTTTGTGTTAGTAGGCTGTTGTGAGTTTTTTATTTTTTTTTCCTTCCCAGCTCTGTACAGCATGCTGCTTTTATTCCTTGTTGTGGCAGAAATACACTAAACATTCCTTATTCAATTCAGTGACAGAAGAGGGGAAAAAAAAAGCGATCCGTGTGCCTGCTGAAGCTCACGTATGCTGGAAGTTGTGTTTTAACGTGCGAGGAAATTATCTGTGTTTGCAAAAATAGTCTTCTAATTGCAATTTAATCCAGCATTCATCACTCGCTTAGCTCCTGAGCTAGTGTTTTAAGGTGCCTTAGTATTTGACTGGGGAAAAAAATGATGAGAAGAGCCTGTGGCAAGTCCTTCCAAATGTCCCTGTGTGCTCAGGCGCTGTGTAGCAGGTAGTACTGAGGTGCCCAGCTCCTGCCACAGGGAGCTGGGTGCTGGTGGGTGGGTGGAGAGACCCCCTCTGGGGTGCACCTGCAGGGGTTTAAGCACCCAGAGCCTGGCCAAGCCTCTCCTCTGCTTTCTTCCCACTGCTTCGAGTCGCTTCCAAATTCCCCACTTGATTTAAAGGCAGCAGCTTCTTAAAATACAGCAGTGAAACTTAACTTGAAAAACTAATTATTAGTTAATAAAGCTTGTGGTTTATGGACTGGAGTGGTAGGAGAGGCTGACTGGAGCACGGGGCTGCTAAACACAAAGGCTGCTGGAAGGGCTGAGACGTTTTAATAGGAGCCAGGGAGGGCCAGCTCCTCGTTCGGTGTAAATCAGCAGAGATCCATTAAGCTCAGTGGATCTCATCTACTTTACATCAGCTGAGGACATGACCCTGAGTACTTAATTGGTGGTATAATATAAAGACATTAGGCTCCCCTCCCTCGCTCGCCGGCGCGTGCCGCTCCCATTAATGGTAATGGAGCTGCCTGCGAGGGACCCCGCTGTGGGAGGTCCCGGTCCCACCAGGGCGGGTGCTCTGCTGGGGAGGGGACAAAGCCCACGCTTAATAATTAAAGCAGCCTGCAGGTCCTTCCCTTGGCCTGGAGGCAGACCGAGAGTGCCTGCACTGGGGCTTGGTGGTGCCAGGAGGGGATGGGGACGTCCCCGCTGCGGGAGCAGCATCCCTTCCCTTCCACCCAGCATTGCTGCTGGTGGTGGTGGCACAATCCATACTTGCCTTCTTGTTTTCCTCGAAATTTGGAAAATTGGAAGTTTTGCCACAACAGGAAGTGTTTCTAATAATTCCACCGCATCCAGATAAAAGCCATGCAGGAGCAGCAGCTCAGGGGCCTCCGCTCTGCAGCCCCTTGTGGTCTCTGCTTGCATCCCTGGTACACCGGGGTGTCCGCAGGGCTGTTGCCGCCGTGGGAGCTGTGTCCTCCATCAGTGGGGACCTGCTGGTAGCCCAGCGTGCTGTGGTTCTGGCACCCAACAACAGGGCAGGGGAGGTACAGTCCTGCAGCCTGCTTCATAGTTTCCACCCTGTGCTCCTGAATGAAGTACTGTATGGCAGTGCTTCTGCTGGGAGTTCTTGGTTTTCTTCCTTCTCCACATGGCACTTGTGTCTACTGCAAGTGTCCCATTTCTACGTGGCCTCTGCTGCTACCTGCAGCCTGTGCCACCCTCAGGTCACAGCCAGAGCCTTTCTAGTCCCCAGCAGTTCCTCAGCCCTCTTTTTCGGGCAGCCCTTTGGTGGTCACTGGGCGCTTTGCTCCCGGTGCCACTGTTTTCTCTCCACCTGGAGCCAAGCCCTCCCATAGCCCGTCCTTCTAGTGCTAGAGTGGTATCCTAATGCTGCTCTAACCCCTTTTTCTGGGGTTGCAGAAGGAAGCAGGATTTTGCCTCTCACCCCAAGAAGCCGGGATGGGTAATTGATTCTGAAAGCAGTTTGCACAGTTGGGACCTGGTTGCTGAGGCTGCCGCCTTGCACTGGGGAGCTCTGTGGTTTCGGCGCTCTAGCGGAGCAGCTGTTGTGCATGGCACTGACACCAGCTTGCCAGGAGCTGCGGAGGTTCCTGTGTCCTCAGGGTGTTCGCCAGGAATGCTTTGAACTTGAATTTGACCACCTCGGTCAGCAGGAGGCCAACGGCGAGCTCAGGGATAGTGGGCAAGGAGGCTTTTCTGTGCCTGGCTTGGCACATCAGGGTTAGGGCTTTCACCTTGAAATGCCAAGTTAGAACCACTGAACCTGGTACCTACGTACCCTGCGTGTCATGAGGAGATCGCCTCTGAGAGCCCAAACAGGAAAAACACCTTTGCCACCCTTCCTAGGCTGAAATATTTTGGAGTGCCTGACATGAGTGAAGGGTTCAGGAAAAAAACATGCACAGGACATGTTTGGAGATCTGCAGCATGGTCCTATGGTCCTCCCCTGAAATTACAAGTGTAGACATTGTAGTTTGTTTATTTATTTATTTATTTCCCTGCCTTGTCATGCTGTGGCTTTCTGACATCAATCTGTGGAGTTGCCCTTCTGCATTTATACTTTGGCTGAGTGCTTAGAGGGGAGAGAATATGGTTGTGCTGTACAGGGGTTGGAGCAAAACCACTGCGCTCTTGTTTTCTTCCCCAGCTACCAGATGGGGCAGGGAAAATACTGCAGTCTGTGCCCTTCCTCATGTCAGGACACTGCTTCAAACACTGCAGATGTGCTTGTACAAACAGCTCCTTAGGAGCTTCCAGCCTTCCCTGTGTGACCCACTCCTAAATTGCTCCCAGTGAAAAGCAGCTCCTGTCTGACCTAAGCCTCCTGTTCAAAATTCATGAGGACAGCCACCATTTCCCTGCCTGTTTTGCCAGGTGCTCTCGCACATCTGGCAAGACAGATGTCTTCTCTTCTTCCCACTACCCGGAGCAGAGTTTTGGAGTTCTTCATCTGGGGGTGAGATGTGGTCCCACATCTCAAGCGGCACGTCCATGAGTGGGGAATAAACCTGGGGGCTCTGGGTGGACGCACACAGTGCAAATCACTCTTTGCCACTTCAGATGTGGAAAAAAGCAAACCTGCCTTTTTTTTTTTTTTTTTTTTTTTTTTTTTTTTTTGTTTGTTTGTCTCAGTTTGCTGCTATCTCTTTGCCTGTGTTGATGTCGCTCTGTGGCTTTTCTGCCCAAACCGAACACCTCCAGGAGCCTCTGCCCCATGGATGGGGGCGAGCTGGTGAGGGAGCGCTGGGTGCGTGGCACGAGCAAGAAATGCAAGGCAGGATCAGCAGGAGGAGACCTCCCAGAGCCCTCTGCCCTGATGGAAAATGCACCTTTGTGTTTGCAACCCCAGCACCGCAGAGCTGGGCATGAGAAAGCAGCCTCAGGAACCCAAATAACTGGGGTGTGGCCATGCAGAGGGGCAGGGAGGGGGAGTTTCTGTGCGCAGTGCCCTGGGGGTCCCATCCGGATGGCAAGTGCCGTGACAACAATGTGGTGAAGCCCCCGAGCCAACAAGCAAGCCAGAAGGCAGCAAACACACCCAGACACGGTACGAGCCACTGACAAATCCTACAGAGCAGAGAAAGCTGCGTTACACGAGTGGCAGGGGGAAAGGAGAGAAGTCGCGTGTAAGGAAGCTGCGACAACCCCCCCGTGACAGGATGCTCAAAACAAAACAAAACAAAAACAAAACAAAACAAAAAACAACCAACCAAACAAAAAAGGCCCCGCCAGCGGCTCGCAGCCAGCTGCTGGAGCGCACCCGGGCGGCGCGTGGCACGGTGCTGGCTGCCCGGCCGACATCTGCGCTCGGTGACGATGGCGCGGCCTGACAGGCCCGGCGGGGCGGCGGGTGGGGAGGCCGCCCGCGCTGCCACCTGCTCGGCCGCCTGCGTGCCCAGGCCCCCCCGTGCTCCCGTGGCCCCAGGGGAGGGCTGGCCTTGGGCAGCCCCCAGGTAGGGCTTTCGGGGTGTGCTTGGTTACAGAGAAATGCACTTTTTATTATTTTTTTTCCCACTCATTTCTTAGTGAATAAATCTGTTTTGAGGTGATTTCTGTGCCCCGGCTGGAGTGTAGGCTGAAACATGGATGGAAATAGATGAGGACAAAATGAAGCAGCCAAGCCAAGTCCCACACCTGTAACTCTTCCTGAGCCCACCAGGCAGGGGGAGAGCTCAGCTGCTCCCAGCTCTTGGCTCGTGCCACCCGCATGTCGTTAGTGCACAGCGGGGGCCGAGCCGAGCGGGTGCAGCTTCTGCCGGGAGGCGAGCGGACACGGGGCCATCGAGGCGGCGCAGGACACGGCCCTGCTCAGTGCTCGAGCTGTGGCCAGGGCTGGGTTAGAGGCCAAAGCCAGCTCAGAGAAGCCCCGGCAGCCGTCCCCAGGCCCGCAGTGGGCCAGGGGGAGCCCACGTGGAATGATTTCCTCCTGCCCAGTGCCAGCGGTGAGTGCGGGGCCTGCCCTGGGGTGGCACGAGGAGCGCGTCGCGGCCTGCACTTGCTGCACGAGTGTTTCCTGGGCTCTCCGATAATGCTCGTCGGCTGGGATGGAGCCTTCACAGAGCTCTTCTGATTTACTGAAAATCTGGCTCGTGGGGACAATTTAACAATCACGCTCGTTGCCAAATGCTTCAGCGCACGTTTTTTGTTTGCAGTTTTAATCTTCATAACTGCACGCGTTTAGTTTTCCTGATGGCATGTACGAAGGCTTGTCTAGACTGACAGGCGAGCGTGCGCAGCCCGTGACGGGTGGCAGGAGCTCGGATGGAGCCGAGAACCAGCTCTGCTTTCTGGCTGAGCGGGCTTGTGCCCTGCACTCCCTTTTATGCCTAGGCTGGGTGCCGGAGGAGCTGCTTCCATGGGGCTGCATGTCTGCAGGTGCAGTTGTAGCTGGAGATACCATAGCTGTGGGTGCATGGACACTGCCGGCTTGCTTCGGTTGTGGGAGGCTTTTCCTGGCTAGTGGAGCACAGCACTGGAGTTCTCTGGGTAACGCTGCACAGCCAGGTTTCCCCGAATCCGTGCTAGAAGTTGTTCTGGGACCGCCCTGCGGTGTTTGAGGATGTCCACTTGGAACCAGAGTAAGATTTACACGAGTGCTTGAAAAAATCTCCCTAAGGTTTGTAGAGGTTTGCTTTCTATTAAGAAGAGTAAATTAAAAAATAGTTGTTCCATGACAAGTTCGTCCTAATTCAGCGTCTAGTAACACAGGCATTGCCTTCCTCCTGAATAAACCCTGACTTGAGCTAAGATCTGTCATTTAACAAGCAATCGAGTCTTGAATGAAACATTCCCCATGCTGGAGAAGCAATTCTCAGCTGAAGTGCCAAATCACAGTCAGGGTAAAAATAGATCACTTGCTCCCATTTTTGTTGCCCGATTTTGCATAATTTTAGCTTCCAGCCATTGGAATCGGTGGCACACTTGTTTGCTCAATGTGGTTTTGTTTGCGTTTCTGATTCCCGCATCAGAAGCTGCGATTTGCTTTACCTCTGGGTTTTGCCTTTGTTCAGCTTAGCCAGCAGAAGTGCCGGCATCCTCTGCCTCTGCTCCACGAGGCGGCTGTCCCTCTGGCGCTGGGCTCCGCTGGAGGCTGAGCCGAGGTCCCGGAGAGGGGACTCGTGCTCACGAGTCAGCATGAGGCTGCCTCCCTCCTTACACACTTTGTTGCACAGCATCGGTGTCCGTGTCGAGGCTCTGATTTTTAGTGGTTGAATTAATCTTCCCGACATTGACATGGAATCAGCAGCCATCTGGTACCAGCACGGCTTGAATTTGTTTCCCCAGGAAATAACGTGAGAGACCTTGCTCGTGTTTTGTCTGAGGGCTGGTGCGTGACCGCGCCACGCCGCAGAAATTACTGGGGGGCCAGGGAGGGGTGAGGCTGACAGAGCATGGAGGAGCTGGGTGGGCAGCGTAGGGTAAAGGCTGTTGTTAGGTTTTGCTTGTCCTAAAGTGGCCAGGAGCAAAATAATTAAAATATAGACAAAAATACAGTCACTTCTCCTGAGCTACAGAGCGAGCACCCACGTGGCTGCATGCACAAAGAGCATGGAAATGCGTCAGTGTGAGGGGTGCAGGTCCGAGAGGCACAATGTGGGGTCCCTGTCCATAGGAAGGAGGCAGCGCAGGTGGAGGAACCGCTGTGATCCTTGGCTGGCTCGTCAGTGGCGAGAAGTCAGCAAGGAAAAGCCGTGTTCCTCCGGTGGCCGCCTGGATTTACGGCCCCGCTCGGAAGTGCCGCGACGTTCCCCAGTAAATAGGGATCTACGAGCCAGGCTCTCTCTCTCTCCTCTTTCTCCTCTGATCCGCTTTTCCCAAATATGTAAACTCTGAAGGAGCTCTATTCTTCTTAAATGATCATTCAATTGTCTTCGGACGGTATCTTTGGGTAAATTTATTGCTGGCTATTTAAAAAAAAAATAAAAAAATCAAAAAAACTGAAATGCATTTTGCATATTAACACGTAACTCTTGTTCCTGTCTGCTCAGTTTGGAAATGGTTGGATTGCTTTTATAAAGAAAAAAATGGCTAATAAAATTGGCCTCAGCACTGTTGCTTTGCAATTCTTATGAACAGTAAAGTGCTACTTACAGTCATTGATGTTAAAAGCTATTTCTAAATTATGGTGCCATTTATTATCTCTAGTGTCCAAAGTAAGTTTAAATGATGCTTATAATTCATGTTTTACCAAATTTCCTTTTCCCCCCGAGGATACCTCTGATTAACTTATGCACATTTAAGCGCTTTTTAAATTCTTCTTTTATTGCCATTATGCTCTGAAAATCTCAGCGATTCTCAAAAATGGGTAATAAACTTGAGATAAAATGCTGCAGTTTTAGATCAATGCTGACATATCACAGTGGTGATTTCTTCAGAGCTAAAGTGATAATGCTTCATATTTACAGAATATATACTAGGTTATTACTACAGTATTACCATTTTGTTCTAAGATGAAATGAGTAATTTACCAATTTATTAAACAGTTACATTTAAGTATTGCTTAGGACATTACCACACCAATCTGTTTACTTAGCTTGAAGAGTTACCATTAAGAAACCCTGTTTATTTAGGTAAAATTTGTAATGATCGTGCCCTCCATTAAGAAACTTATTTTTCTGCAAGCCTAATTGCCTGGAAATGAGTTTCTCCTTATTTACTATGGTGCATTCTGCTAAGCCAGCTAAAAATGTCACCCTCGCAAGAAGTGCTGGAGAAATTAATAATACATATATGGAACAGTTTTAATTAGTATAATACCAAACGTTAATAAAAGATTTATGATCCAGTTAAAAGTTCTAACGATCACAAGAGGAAAGGGTCTGCAACGCAGCAGCAGCAATCTGTTAAAAATAAACAAATGCTGCCAAACTCCCCACTTCTGGGCTGGAGGAGATATCGTTTGGGTTTTGTTTTGTTTTGTTTTTCCTGTCCATGTCCTTATGTGAGTCCAGGCTCAGTCACCTGCGAGGCCAAGCCCTGACCCCACGGTAACCTGAGTAAATCCGGCGTGGCAGAAGAACACCCTGGGGGTCCCAGCGGAGGGACGAGGGGGCTGGACGAGGAAAAGGCTGCGTCTAATTCAGTCTGGGCAGCTACAGCTGGCCTGAGGTGGGTCTAGCAGGAACTCAGCGCTTCTGGGCCAAACCCTTCCGCCCAGCCCTAGAAGTGCACATCCTGAGGAGCTCGGGAGGTGGCGGATGGAGGCAGAACCCGTCTGGCTGTGCCAAAGGTAGAAGTAATGAGCAGCAGCTGAATTTCCAGAGGTTTATCCCCCTCGACAGGTGGCTCTCAGCTGGCATGAAGCCCTCTCTCTCCAGAGGAGCTCCCCACGCAGCATCTGAGGTCACAGACAGCCCAGCTCGGCCCCCGTTAGCAGAGGGAACGGCCTCTGCTGAAGGCCCGCAGTGAGGATGGCCAGGCCCGAGGTCCTCATGGGGCTGAGTAACTCCAGCCAAGGAATAAAGCGTTGTGAGGAGCAGCTCTCAGCTGCCTGCTGCGGCCGGGTGGGCTCTGGGGGGGGAGAAGAGGTGGCTGGGTGACATGGAGGGACACCGGTCACTGCCATGAGTGGCTTCAGCCAGAGGAGGTGATTTAAGATCCCGTCTTAAACTCCCTGGAGTGCACCTTGGCTGGGAGTCTCACCGGGGTCTTCAAGGCAAAGTGGTGTTGGAAGCATTAGCTCTAAAAATTGGCTCTTGAGCCATCATCAGTGCCATTAGAGGAGGCAGAACTGCAAGCCGCTTTCCAGCTTTATTTCTTTAGACCAACATTGCTCTACATCAAACTCATTACATCCAGGAGAATAAGTGGTAAATAGCAGTAAATACTCTGCTTTCACCCAGAAGTGCCGTCCTTCTTGGGAGTGCCACCAGCAATGCACATCACGGACTTGGATCCAGGGTCTGGGGGCACAAGCAAGCACTGTGTTTTTGGTTTAGTTTGTTTCCTCCTCAAATGCTGCCTGGATTTGGCCTCCAGCAGTACTGCCAGAAGTGAGCTTCTCTCTGCTGCGATGGTTTGGGGATATCCGAAGGCCTCATGAGAAGCCAGCCTTGCCCTGCTTCCCACTCAAGGTGCTCAAGGGCAGTTTGCACGTGCTGGCTCTTGCTCCCTCTGCCTGTCCAAGGGGAGCAAGGGGACGTGGCATTGCTCTGTGCCTGTAACTGAGCCCCTGGGGTAGGAACTGGCATCTCCGGGCAGGTACCCAAGGAGGGGCCAGGAGCATAACTCCGACTTGGGGGCAGAGAGGAGCTGGGGATGGGCTTCCCCAGCAGGTTTGCTCCAGCCAAAGGCTGGCTGTTGTGGGGACAACATGTAGGATGTGCAGGATGAACCTCTCACTGGTGGCGCCGGGCTTCTCTTGAGTGCTGGCTGGGTCAGTGCCCCTCCTGTAAGGTCTGTTCCTGTTATCGAGAGGGCAACAGGCAAGTGCTCACTGCTTTCCACTTTGATGTTTATGCAGAGGGTGTCTTCCGCATGGAACAAGTAATTGATGGAAAAGCTTCTGTCCATGATAAAAATGGATGTTCCATGACTAGTTTTGGCAGCAGCGGACGGAGTCTGATGCATCACATCAGGAGCACTGCCGCATTGCCTCCTGTTAGGGAGCTGGCAGGGTGCAGCAGGAGCTGGGGGGTGATGTGAACTCTGGGCTCCTCGTCTTCTTCAGTGGTAGAGCCAAAAGTGGATGTAGGCTCTGTGTTGGGTGAGGCCTGTCTCCTTTTCTAAATTCCTCTTAGGGATGTGTTAGGAGAGCTTGAAGAAGGGGCACAAGCTGAGCCTCCTGGCACTGCTGCCCAGGGACATAATCGCTCCGTGCTGGAGAACAAATGAATGTCAGAGATTTCCTGAATTGTCTGTGAAATTATATGAGATTTTATTCATCCTTAAACTTCGCGATGTGACTTTCCTTATTTGTTCCTTCCAAGACCAGAAAAGGAAACACCATATTTATTCTTGCTAATGTAGCTATATTGATTAAGCCATAAAGCACATATAAATACATATTGACTCATATTACATTAAAGTATCTATCATTTACTACTTGCTCCTCAATAATACTACAGTTATGTAAAAAAAAAAAACAAAAACACAATGCATTAAAATTGGTATTACCTCAAGGAAAATAGGACCTGCCATCATTATTCATATTAGGTTTTGGCAAATAAGTTTTAAAAAGGATACAAGTGTTAAAAATGGAAAACCACCTCCCTCCTCCCGCAGCAGGGAGCAGGTATTTCTGGCTGGAGCCGTCATTCAGGCAGGGGTCCTGTCCTCTGCTGGCTTCAGCAAAACTTGGGGTGTGTTGGGTGGCTTTCTCGTGGGTGATGTCCTGATGGACGAGAGGACTCTGGGCAGCCCTCCGCCTGCCTCCAAGGTCTCTCGAGTGTCAAAATTTCTGCAGGTTTCAGGCTTGGTTGCTGCTGGTGGCGAATTTCCTTGCCCCAACAGCATTCCTGGGTGGTAGTTTGGGACCCAGTGGTGTCCCTGCAAGGCTATCAGTCTCTCGGAGGTCTGCAGAGGAGGTGGGCACACAGCAAGGGTTTCCAGCAGTCCCTGGGACTGGCTCTACAAGGCAGCGAGCGTTTGGGGCATCACTGCCTAGCTCCGGCAGCCCCGGCACTGCTGCACGGGTGTGAGGATTTCCAGCAGGTTCAAGCCACTCCTTGGTCCTTGCTGGGTTTTGGCTTCGCACGGCGCGGGGGCCTGCGTGTGTCCACGCTGCCTTGGTGCAGGCAGTGCTAAATCAATAACGCCAGAGGAGGAATTTTTTAATACTTAAATTTCTCTTTTGCAGAACGCACTTAGGCTTTTCCACGCAAAGAAAAAATCCAGCAAAATGCTGTGCACATGGCTATTTTATGCTTCTGCTTGTCTTTTCTTCTCTTTATAATTAGCCTAATGTGATATCTGATCCCTGCTCTTTTTAGTGTTTGTGTGCCAGTCTGACAGGAGTAGCGCTGTTATTTCTTAGATAAGCTAATCACTTCTTAATGACTGGACAAGGTATCTTTATTTAACTGCATAAAGAGATTTAACTTTTCCCGTTAAGATATGCCCGCTGGTTTGTGTTTTGTTAATGACACGCAACATTTGTGTAAAGCTCGTGTGGTGCACGTGTGCAGGCAGGCTTGGGCTGCTGCTGTTGGGAAAGCCATGAAAAGGGCTGGGACAGGAGGAACTCGTTCGCTATTAATCAGAATTTATTAAGGAAGCCCTCTGTGAGCCTGCCTGGCTGCTGCTGCTGCTGCTTCAAAGCCCGGCGCGTGGCCACGAGGCTGGTCCTGCAGAAATCCAGCACCGCCTTCACCCTCGTGGTGCAGCACCTACGGCAGTGCTTATTGCAAGATTATTCTAAGGGCTTATTTTCATGATAAATGCATCCCTAAAATCTGCAAGCACAAAGAGTGGAGCTTATTTAAGTCCGATGTGAGCAGCAGCCCGCTGTTCCCCCTCCTGTAGCTCCATGAGCCTGCAGCCTTCAGGAGATGCTGGCAGCTGGGCTGTGTGTATCCATCAGCGCCTGGTGCACGTGCGCTTGCAAGGTTTGGATGCTGCCACGAGCTCTCGGTGGTGCTCCGAGGCTTGCTTTCCCCAGCATCATCTGGACTAACGTTTTTGGAAGGAAGCACTGACACCAGGCTCTTCTGACCCCAGCCCAAAGCTGCTGGCACCTCCTGGGGCTAGGGCAAGGGCCAGACCCCCGAGAGCATCTCATGCTGCCCCGCCCAAGCTGGAGGCAGCTAAAATCTTACTCTTGGTTTTATTTTATTTTATTTTATTTTTATAAGTTTTGTCCCTAACATTTATGAGTACCTTAAAGTGTTAGTTTGGCAGGGAGTCTGTATTACTTGCTGACAAGAAAAGGGCCAGGCCGATCCTTAGGGTTTTAATTTTACTGGCTGACTCTAATGTCAGTCTTATCAATGATATCTCTTCTTTCCCAGTAGCTTGTTCTAATAAGAAACTAAATCACGAAGACAGAAAGCTTCTGGCATCTCCATCTCGTTGGCTCCTACCTCCATCTATGGCATGTTTACAAGAAAACATTTATCGCCGGAGTGCTTGCCGGCAATAAGGGAGGAGATGAGAGCAACAGCTTTTAAGCGGCGGTCTCCACGCTTGGCCACCAGGAGGAAACCCAGGGTAGCCCCAAAAATTACTGCCTGGCCACAGCGAGCTCAGAGTGAGGCTGAGAAGCAGAGCGGTGAGCCGCCTTGGAGGAGCTGGGCTCACTGGCTGTGAGTTTGCAAGGATGGAGCATAAAGGAGTTTGCTTCGTGAGCCTTGCAAGGGCGTCGTGCCTGCAGCAGCGTGGATGGTGAAGGCATCATCCCGAAACACAAACGTGGATTGCGGCTGACTCCTTCCGAGGGCGAAGGAAAGGGAAAAAAACATTTGGGAGTGCTCTCTCTGAACACTGTGTAATGCTTGGGGCATCTCACGGTGTTTCCATGCTGCTGCAGGTGCAGCCCCAGCCCTGCCAGCCCTCTCTGAGCCCACCCACGCCCCCCGTGCTGCCGGCAACATTGACGTCCCCTGCTGTGGACAGGAGGAGAGGGGCAAGGGGTCAAGTGCCTTCATCGGGCCCCAGAGGCTTTCACTGCCAGAGCTGAAAGACGGAGCGTGGCGAGCGCTCTGTCCCGCTCTGAGCTTGTGTTTACACTTGCTGCTCAATTTCCCTTTGCCATTTTGGCATGTGAGGAAGGGGCAAGGGTGTGGGGCAGCTCTGGGGAGTCCCCCGGGAGGGAGGTGGCACGAGTGGCAGTGGGAATTGCGCCTTCCCAAATCCCACGGGGAGGGGAGCAGTGAAGGGGCAGCTCCGGGCACCTCTGGCAGCAAGGCACTACTCCCAACAATTAGCAATTAGGCAGAGTTACACGCCTTCGGTGCCTATTACGGGCATCAGCGAGGAGTTCTGGTTCTGCTTTCTACTCGTAGCCTGGCCTGACGCTCGCATTTTGATAGCAGATGCTGGAGGATAATTAGAGCCACTGCAGATAATGCCGTGGGCCATTTGCTGCGGCATGGCACAGCCGGGAAGGCTGACACCGTGTGTGCTGAGGTCTTCAGTGGCTGAAAGCCACGTGCTGTGCTGTTGGGAGGCACAGGAGAGGGGATGGGGAATGGTGAGTGGGCTGGGACCTGTTCCTGGGTGACAGATAGGCTGGGTTGGGTGCCCATCGGGCCAGTACTGTGGCCCAGGCAGGGGTCGATGCTGATGTCCCCTCGCCTGGCGTGTTCCCTCAGGCCAGAGCTGCTGCAAACTGCCCTTGAGCGGAGGCTGCGAGGCTGGGGAGGCCTCAGAGGCTCCCACCAGCCTCCGCAGCCCTGCAAAGCGCCCGCCTTGCCGGCGCCGGGGAGCTGAAATGCAGAGCTGAGCCTCGGCTCCCCTCGGTTCCTCCAATTCCCCTCGAAAAAAAAAAAAAAAAAAAAGAAAAAGGAAAAGAAAAACCCAAAAAACAAAAACCACGGTTAATGTAATATTACATCAGATTGTACTCCGAGGAGCAGAAAGCCAATTTTGGGGGAATGTGAGCCAACCTACATTTAACTGGAGTGCTGATATTTACTGTTGCAGCGATTCGGGCCCGTAGCATGGGTGAAGTCACCGGCTGGGGATTCAAAGTCCAATTAGGTAGTGCTAATAGAGGAGGCGGCGATGCTTCATTGAGAGAAATTACTAAAATTGTACTTTTAGGACAGTCAATTAGCTGTGTTTTGACAAAGCAACAAAAAGATGAAACTGAAGCCCTTGAAAAAAAGAATGAGAGAATTCAGAAGGAACATGTCTGTTTGGGGAATCCTAATATTTTTTGTTGAAATCATTAAGTGAAATTAAATACTATTTTAAACCAAAGGGATAGAATATCTAATTAAGCTAGAAAAAAAGGTTTGGGGAAGGGTATTGTTGAGGGGATTAGAGAGATGGTTTACAATTCGTGTTGACTGAGGCGGGGCCCCAGAATATATTAGGTATATTAGTAACGGGGATGGGAAAAATCCCCCAGCAAGCTGGGCTGAAGCCTAGGGAGGATTTCTTTGGGGTGACTCCTGGGCTCTGATGCTTGCATTTCTCCCAGGACCAAAATCCTTCTTTCTGACTATGTTCTGGTCAGCGTGCTCCTCCTGAACCAAGGCCAGGGTGATGGGCTGGGGCATCTCCCAACCTCTTCTGGGCTGGTGTCCGAGACCCTCGCCACCAGCAGCTCCCCACAAAGCTCCCCATGAGGGCTCAGCCTGTCTGGGAAGGGCAGGGGGCTTCCTTGGAATTTCGAAGTAACTTCAGATGATTTTCCATTTTTTTTTGCATCTGATGCTCCATGGGCTCCTGCTCTTAACACACATCTCCAGCAAAGCTCTTCAGCCTGGAGGCCTCTCCTGAAGAACCCGGTTTTTGACCTATATCATTGCATTGTTTAATTCATTTGATATACAGAGACAGTTAGTGAAATATGCATGCTATATTATATTAAAGAGAAATGTAACCTTCAATTGGTATCTGATGTGCACTTTGCAATAACTGCTATTAGTTGTCTATAAAACTCCTAGACATCATTTGATTTTATTACCATTGTATTATTTTACTTGGGAACATATAGAAGGAGTGGTGATTGCAGGTCTTCAAGTGCTTACTGGGAAATATTTAACGCAGAATGTTTTATTTATTAGCATAAAGAGACACAATGGATTGTTGGTGATTAAAGTGATGATACTGCTGCCATACTTGTCAAAAATATAGACCTAATTCAATAGAAAGGCGACAGTCAGTCTCCATGTTGATCTATGCTGAAGCAAACTGCCTCTGAAAGCAGTACAAAGCCTGAATTGGCCTCTTAATTTTATGCTCTAGGGCATAGTATAAAAAAGGGAATTCTTTCTAAGTGCCTGTAATTGCATGTTACCAGAACCTAAAATATAAGCCAAATTTTTGAAATTATAAGTGTTAAGCTTTCCATTTCAATTCCTTCCCCTCCTCCAAAAAATCATCAAAACAAAAGAGACCTTTAAAATGCCTCGCTATCCCACATCATTAATAAAAGATACTGCATACTTAGCCTTTAATTGCAAATGTACATTTTGAAAGAAAATACTTTTTTGTTGTTTTTGTTTCTTTTAAATAAATCAGTTTCCTTCTCTCCCAGCTGGCCAGCTCAGGACCCGGCACCCTCTTGCCCCATCCGGGCATCGTGGCTGCCCACCTTGAAGCGGTGTGCTTCCAACAGCCGACGTCTCCTGCCTGGTGGTCTGATGGTGAGGATGAAATGTTGCTCGTAGGGCTTTGAAACGACTTGGTGAGTTGTGCAAGTTGTGCTGGCCCTGTGTACCGACGGTGTGATGGAGCCCAGCATCCCTGCAGCTGGCTTTGGGGTTGGCAGGGCAGCACGGGATGTTTCTGCTGCTGCTGCACCCCATAGTGTCCTGCAAAATGCCCCACAAACCTCGAGTGTGGCAGGGTCTGGCCTTGTCCCATCTCCTGCGCTGCCTGCTCCCGGAGCTTAAGGCAGTATGGCAATGCCCGTGGGGTTTGTAAGCAAGCCCCAGGTGCTCATGGAGCAGCTTGTCAGTGGGAGGGAAGGGCTTGTGTCCTTCCCCTGCCCCACGCTGAGACGGGACGAGCTTTGCATGGGCAGGCTGCAGCATCTGCCTTGAAAGTCAGATATCCCCCCCCCCACTTGCATGGATTAGTGTTTACAGTTTCACTCCTCTGAGAAGACAGCAGGAAAAAAAAAATATAAGATTAACCATTTTGTACACTCCACAGCTTCATTGGACAGGCAATAAATCAATACAATTGAATTGGAGAAGATAGTGTTCAAATGCTATTATCTGGCTCTCAGTTATTGAGCTGGGATCCTCGGACTGACTTGCAGAGGTGCCTGCACCTCCCGGGTCCCCTCCTCGGGCTCCCTGTGGACTCGACCAGCTGCAGCGGGCTGTTGTGCGTGCTCCTGCAGCCCTCCTCCCTTGGGGTCAGGGTGCTGGCTCGTTTGGGTTGTTGGGGTGCCAGCAGGAGATCACCAGCAAGCAGGCCAGCGCTGGTAAAGGATGCTGTGCTCACAGTGATAGAGGAGAAATCTATCCACAGAGCCAAGAGTGGCGATGTGATGTGTCCCCAGGGAGCGTTTCGGGCTTTCCAGGGCTGATCTGCTCCTGTGCATAGCTGCTTGTGCCGTCTGGCGGCAACATTGCCAGCCGGGGCCCGGGTGTCACAGCCCCTGCACTTTTGGGATTTGGTTGTTCAGGGCTGCTTGGAGGCCACGGGGCTTTCACCCGAAGGAATCTCCTGTGAGGTTCACGTGCCTGTATTTCCACATCTTTCCAGGAAATCAATGGCACTGTGAAGTTTGGGGTTTGCAGGGAGGGGTAGGAAGACTCTGTAGCAGTTCTGGATACACTGAAGTTGGATTTCATGCTGATTAAATGGCTTTGACCCCAGCAAAGCTGCTCTTCAGTCACACCTTCATAAAGGAAAGGTAAATCAAGCCCAAACTTAAACACTGCAAGGACTGATGCTGGTTTTAAGACTTAAAAAAAAAAATCATTAGTTAAATAATCTGTTTCTCAGTATAGCCTCTTATTTACAAGTTTTAATATTTCACAGTGAGCCGTACGTGGTGGCATGAAGGTTCAAACCCGTTGTTTACAGCTTCAGACCCCACTCCCTCCTCCTGCCAGCCAAGGTCTTTTCCCAGCCCCGGTCCGATAAATTTTCCTTTCGGCATATGTAATTTCACAGTGCCCTCTGGTGTACAGGCACCCCCAGTGCATCGGGCTCGCACACCGCGGACAGATCCACTCCTGTGTCAGTTCGCGTGTGTCCACCCCTGCTCCGCCGGGGGGGCACCAAATCCAAGTGCAAGTCCTGACCTGGGGACTGCGCTGACATGGACTTATCCTGAGTACCCCAGGACTTCCCATCAGTTAGCAGAGGTCCTGCCCATCCGATGGCCCAAAACTGCAACAAAAATGGATGTGTTGTCATCGATGAGATCAGTAACCGGAGCACAGGTCCTTAGTGGGGCAGTGGTCTCGGTGGTGGTACCTCGGCGCGGTGCCGTGAGCCTCGCCATGCAGATGTGGTGGCAGAATTCATCCGTGCTTTTCTGTGTAGTAACAAGAAAAAAGTGAGACAAAATAGTCCTTGCTCTGTCTGCATCGACTTAGTGGATTTGACATACCTGGAGGATGAGGTTGTGACACTGAGGACACTTATATCAGCTGAGAACGTGATCTACTTTGTCATTGCATCCAGTGACATTTTTTTAATTTTTATTTTAAGATCTATTAGTTTAGGAAACATAAGCCTACCGTGATGCTGCATCTTATGAAACAGGAACAGTGAGGCCTCAGTGAAGCAGAGACTAGACACCCTCAGCGCTATGGGGAGGAGCAGCAGAGATCCTGTGGCTCTGCAGGGACCTCAGATGCTGGTGGCAGGTCACTGAGGCACATCACCCCTCAGCTGACCGTGTGCTGCCCTAGAGCTAACGTACAGCGTAGATTGTGGTTGCTTCCCTTTAGACTGGAGCTGAAGCAGCCTGCTGGTGGACGCCACGATGACCATGACAGAGGGATGCCACAGTGGCCCTCGTGGCCCCTGAGGAGCTCATCCACCTGGTCTTCTGCTCAGCCCCAGCACTGGCACATGCTGCTTGCCCTGAGCAGTGCCTGAGCACGTGGGAGATGTCTCTGCCCTGTGCCAGGCGTGTTTGCTAGGCAGGAATGTACGAGTGACAAACCATCCTGCAAGCGGGCAGCACGCGGGTGATGCTAACGTCAGGAGTGCCAAGGGCTAATTGATCTGTCAACAGCTAGCTATTAACGATGTACCTGGGACAGACCTTCCCACCTCAAAACCCCGCTGGTAAAGAAGCTGGAGAAATTCTGGGCTCTTGCCGAGGTGACAGAAATGGCAGATGATCAGTAAAGTGACTGAGGAGTAATTAAATGCTAAAAGGCGCCACAACAAAAGTGAATGAAATGGATGGGACCTACCTGGCAGCCGCAGGAAGCTGCTCAGATGTGTGCAGTACAGCTGGTTGTATCAGAACAGGTCACATTTGTAGTTAAAACAAAGCAGAGATGGCAAAGAGGTCAGCAGCAACTCACTAGGAATTTGCAAGCATAGAGCCAGGCCTGAAAAGTGCTGTACAAGACAGACAGGAGCTCTTGCTTTGGGGTTGTTACCTGTGCTCAGGCTTTCAAATTCTGGAGAGATTGGTAGAAGTATTGAAAAATTATAATCTCTTTTATTTATTTATTTCCTGAGCTAGGTGGAAATCCTCTTTCTTGGGGAGGAAGTTCTCAATTTTTTGAGAACTAACATCCCGCAGGACTCCCACCACTGGCAACCCCCTCGTTAGCTTTTTAAAAGCCCGGATCACACGAGCTTGCACCGTTCTTGACCGGAGTATCCAACTGGGATGGGAAACACAGAGAGCCAAATGGGAGGGCCACGCCATTTCCCTTTGTGGCAAGGGACTTGGGTAACTCTGCCACTGTATGTGTCTGCTCTGGAAATTAGTTTTCCCCTCTGTGAGGGAGCCGTGAGGTGAGCATCAAGATGATCATGTGAATATTTTGCCACCTTTCCGTCTTGACCTATCTGCTGCAAATTCCCACCAGCAGTAATAACGACAGAATCTTTTGAGGCAGGTTTCCCATTTTGGTGATGATACAAGCACGTAGGAGTCTCTGCCATAAAGGAAGGAGAAAACCAAACAGACTTCCACGTGTGGGAGCGTCAGATGGCTGCGCCTGGAGGGACATGGCCAGCCCAAATATCCTAAGTCTCTGCTGCTCGCCCTGGAACCACACTGAGCAGAGCATGGTCAGCTTCAGAACTGAACGCCAGTCTGGACCTGAGTCTTTTAACCAGCATGGTGGTGTATATTGGGCTGAAGGCAAACATGAGTCAAAGGGGTCATATTTTCCCCAGAATATCCTCCCAAGCAGATCAAGGACTTTTTGAGCCAGTCTTTTGTCTACTCTCCCTCAAATGAGTTTTCTTTTTCTAGGAATAGACATACAGTTCCCATACGTTCTCCAAATGTATGTAAAATTCCCATGTCTTCAGCATCCTGTGGCAGTGACTTCCTCTGCCCTGCTACATCCTACATTTATCTTTAATTTGCCACCTACATGTTTTGTTTTATGCCCTTCTGTCTCTTCTGTTAGGTGAGGTGGCAGACAAGTTGTTTCTCGGTCTCCATGCTTCTTGTCATTGCATAGTCCGTTATTTCTCTCACTCTCTCTCTCTTTTTTTTTTTTTCTCTTGACAGGACACCTGCTCCCTGTAGAAGTCAAGATGTGGCCGTACCCTGCACTCACACAGTGACTTAATGATATCTCCTGTTTCTGCAGTGGTGCAGGGGCTGGGATGGTAAGGAAACGGGGGCCTCTCCAGGTTTGTGTGCCTGGAAGTTTTCCTTGTGTGTCTTTTTTTGGGGGTGGGTAGCGGTGGGGCTGATGGGGAGAGGAGCAGAAGGGCTCGTTGCATGCTGGATGTGGGGAGCTGCCTGTTGCTCTAAGCCAAGAGTAGAAATAAAGCTGGCCTTGCTTTTGATTCTTTTGACATCTGTATTATCAGCTACACATGCACTGGGGACCTGGGGACAAAACATGACCTTTGACTGGTGTGTTTGAGGTCCTCTTTACATGGCTTAAGCAACATGTGGCAAGGTCAAGCACAGCAGAGAACCAATGGATGAATAAGGATGGGTTATTTATTTCCCTGAAGAGATTTATTTTGAATGTAGAAGCTGTGAGTTGTGCCCAGGAAGGCAGAAAAGGCTTGCACTGAGCCAGATGGGGTCTGGTACATGACACAGAGATGTTTGTTGGTCTGCAAGTTAATTTGGATCATCTCATTCCTGCTCAGGGGGCTGTGGCTGAGTGCTCTCAGCCTGCACCATGAAAGACCTTCAGCTAAGTAACCTCTAGCTGTAATGCTGCGGATGGGAAGAGACAGACAACCCCCTTCCCGGAGACCTGGAGGAATAGATGAAAGGTGGGAGAGGCAGACGGGTATCAGGAGCTGGGCTGGGGTCACTAGATGGTGCTGTTGATCTTGAAATGGGAACAGACAGCTCAGAGGAAGGCATCTCCTGAAGATTGCACCCAGAACACCTGCCCAAAATTATGTCTGACTGACAGCATCTCACCTGCTTCCCAAACACCACGTAGACTTGCCCTTCATGCTCTGGCACTGAAGCCATAGAAATGAACTACATCAAACGTGGGAAGTTCAGAAATTGGATGAGTGCTGTGGTCCCACCTCACAGCCTTATCTCTGCCCTTCAAGAGCCTGCAGGAACAGCGCATGGGGGAGGATATTTTAAAGCCTGGACCGCAGAAGAAATACATGTGAAAAGTGACCACCAGAACAGGCTACTTTATGTGGAGTACCACGTATTACCTCCCGTCTCCATGCCTTTGGTTGTGACTGAGCCACGGTTGCCTGTAGACAGCCAGGAGAGCTCATGCACTGATGCAGAACATCATTTCGGGATCAGGTTTGTTGGGTTTAACAAGCAGAAGGCAGTTGTGAGCTGGCAGCAGGTATAGCAGTGGTGCAGGGCAGCGAACGATATCGTGCTGGGCAGTGGTCTCACCCTTGGGACTAGCAGCGCACAGAAAGTGTCAAAGTGTGTAAAGTTTTAGGGGCAATGTTTTCCAGGCAAAAATTCCCAAAGACAGTGCAGGTGGAGGAGCCGTGCACAAGGCATGCCCCGGGGTCATGGTTCCTGGGGAGGAAACAGCAGCTGGGAGTGCTGGTAGCGACCTGGGTCTGAAATGCTGCTGCAAAGCAGGCAGATGTGCACGGTGTACAAAGTTGTTAGAATTCAGTTTATATTCTGATGACACCCTGTTTAAGGACCAGAGACTCTCATTTGGTAAGGACGGGCCTGAATATTGGTAAGAGCTGGTGAAAAAGTTTAGGACACCATGTCCCTTTGAACTGTATCCCGTACACAGCTTTTACCTGTTGTTCCCTTTCGAGGTGTGGCTTTTACTCATACCCAGCATGAAGACAGCTGAACAAAGACAGCTCTTGCTGCTCATCCCTGCATCAGGCCATATAACTCAATGGAAAAAGCAGATTTTTAACACCCCTTCCCAGAGTGTGGCCCCGCTAACCCAGGTACTCCACTATCTAGCTCCTGTGTCACTCAGAGCCCTGATCCCAGAACGTATGAAGGTCTCTGTATTGCTGATATGGCCCAAATCACCCCAAGAATCCAACTTTTACTCTTTAGTATTAAAAACAACCAGCTGAAACCTAGGCCCATGCCATCCATTTGGGCATGAGCAGAGCCATATCTGAGCCTAAGCTGTACACACACACACAAAAGAACTGTACAGTTTTTATCTTTTTATTTAAAGGGACCTTAATTTAGGTGCTGGATGTGTTATTTTTAAATTAGAGCTAATTATCCCATACTCAAGGCTTGGTCATTCATACGAAATATTTAGACCCTGCACCTGTTGTTACAGCTTTTAGAGTACTTAATAAAGAAATAAATAAGGAGAAAGCTCAGCCTAGCTCATGTTCTACTGTTGTGATGCTAGCACCCAGCGTAATCTATCTGTGCGAGTTTGTGCCACCTGAGAGCCTTCCTTGTGGATATCATGGCTTGTCTGTCATTCCTCCCTCATAGGGGTGAATCTCTGGAACAGGGCCCTACGTAAGAAGGATCCCTTGAAAGCTACGTGTAAGAACACAGAAGAGATGGAGCAACACCAGCACACCCTGTCATTAGCACGCTGACCTGGTCACCAGCTGCTCTTGGCTTCAGTCCCGGAGTGCAGCATTCTCCAGAGCTGAAGGATCTTCTGATGCAAACCTTCAGGCTGCTCTGCATAAATAATGAGATACCGGAGAAGCTGGGGCTGGGGCAGACAGTACATTAAAGCAGGAGGATGAAGAAAACCTCTGGTGCCACCTATGGCAGGCTCAGAGATAAAATGCAGACTGCAGGTAAGAAGGAAACAGCCAGGTAAGGTTGAGAGGCACCGAGATGCTCTGCAGCTACAGTACAGCTCCTTCCTCACTGCTGCTGCAGTGCTGGAACATGTCCTGCTGCCAGGTATTGCTTGTGCTTCCCCTGTGCCACCCAGTCTGATTACTGCAGTTACTCTGGGTTCACTGGAACCACAAAGATCTTCAGGTTTGAAAGTCAAACCTTTTGATGTCAAGGAAGGGTAAGTGTTTTGATGCCTTTTAAGAATTTCTTCTGGAGTTCTCTGGGTTAGGAATTATTGACCGGTGAAAGGAGGAGGAGCTCTGTGGAGGGTTATGTGACAGCAAGGGAGCTGAACGTTGTATCATCATGGCAGTGTGTAAATTAAGATTGCATAGAAAACCTTTATCATGTCTGTAGCTTCTGATTACTTGAATGCAACCGTGCTATGGCTTTAACAGTCTTTAAAATGCAATTTCCGAAGTTTTGTAAAAGCTTACTAAAAAGAGAATTCCATTAAGGGAAACCATGTTGACTCCGATTTCTTCCTCAGTTCTCCCTGTGCAGCTATTTCTAAATCACTTGTAAGCTTTTTCAGCTATGTGAGTATTAGATGGCGTAGAGTTGAGCAGAGTAAAATGATCGATATTGTAATGGACTTCTCATCCTAGTACATGGCAGAAATAATAAATGTCATGATATATGACAGCCCTTCTAAAGCCCTGTGGAGCCAAACGAGATGCAGTAAGCATATATCTCCTACTTGCTACCCGTGTTTTGCTTCTCTGTGTCTGTCCTTTGTTTCCTCCCACATTTATTTCCTTGGTAATGGAAGACTGTAATTGAATTAAAAGCGACTCTGTACGAAGAGGAACATGCTATGGCTGCACCGCTTCCCTTCGGCAGGACTGGGTGGACTTCTGCAAGCACAGCCTGCGTTGTGAGCTGCTGAGTGCTGCATGGAGCAAGTTGTGGGGTGGTTTAGACAAGCAGCCAGGTACTCCCGTTGGCTTTACATCAGGTAAGTGTTCATGCAAACAGCTGCAGCCTCTTTCACTATGACCACGTAGAATTCCCCTTCCCACTCCAGACTGCTTGTCATTAGGGTTGTGCCAAAACTTCATTTTAGATTTTGATACTAGTTCCTATTTTTGTGCCAAAACAAACAAATGTCTTATCTGTATCTGTACAGCTCCCCTTGGCTGAAATGCCTGATCAATTAATAACGCCTTTGTTCTGCCAGTGACGCTGGCCACCATACTCAATGGGTTTTCCTTCCTCTGCTGCTTCACAGATCCCTGTGCCTGTCTTCCCTGTCCTGCACTGCCAAGCTGCCACTCTTTACCTACATTTTAAAGGTCACCCTTCAAAGGAATTGCTTCTTAAAGATCATGAGAAATGAACAAAGCCAGAAGTTAGGAAATGAAACACTGTTCCTTCTCTGGTGTCCTAGGGAGACTTTGAGTGCAGTAAATTGGAAGGATGTTCATGTTGCTTGTGTGATCACTCTGCCCTTACACCAAGAAGTGACTGCAGATGAATTTCAGACATGCTTAGCAGAGGGCTCAAAGTACTGTTACACGTGTGTAAGACTGGCTGGGGGGGACAGGAGACTTTTTTTTCCCTGCCTCCCCTAGTTCCTGCCCACCCAAAAAATGTGAGCTCATCCTTAGACACCAGAGGAGCCCCACAGAATGATTTTCAGTACTCTGATGATGAAGGAAGTTTGTGGAGGAGCTGCCACCTTGTCAGTCCAAGCTATGGACACCCACTCGAAGGAAGCCAGCCTTCCTCAGCTCAGCTGGTCGCAGGCTGCTTGTTTCCTCTCTGATACTTGAGTCTCCTAAGATTTAAGTTTTTCTGCACAGTTATGAGGGCTAGAAGTTCTCTCTGTTCTGAGTTCACTTACTGGCTTTAATCTCAGGTTGCTGATAATCGAAGCTTTACCCGAAAAATTGTTACTCAGAGGAAAAGGAGTGGCACCACTGCATCTTTGGTGTGGCAGTTCTGTCTGCAAAAATCATGAAGACTGCTGTCATCTAGCACCAGGTCAGGAGCTTAGGAAAGACATAGAAAAGCCTGTACTGTCCTTGAAAACTTCCTCCATCTCCTGACAACTTCTGGTCTTTCCAGAGCAATCAGGCTTTGTTACCAGTTTAAAGAAACTGCACACTCCTCGCAGTTTTTGTTTGGCATCTATCTGCCAATGGACAATTAATGAAATGATACGGTTAGACACTACTCTTGTCTTACATTTACTTGGAGCAAAGCAGATGCTTTGAAACACCCATCTTTATTCCTTTTCTCTTGAAGTTAATGTCTTTTATCAAGGTCTTAGATTTAGCATCATAACGGGAAACAGACGCAGATCTTCTTACATGCAGACTTACTAGTTTATTATTATTTGTACCAGATTTGTGGTATTTTAGGTAGTTCTGCATTTCCAGGCTCACAGAATGATCTATTACATACTCAAGATCACTTATGTTCTCTTAATTGTGACCTCCAGTTTCCTTATGGGCATTCATGGTTTGTCACATCCAGAGGCAAAAACTGTTATGCATAGAAAATATGACTGTAGGGTATGAATGAGCAGTATTAGGAAACAAAGGCACAGCAGGTAGGAAAATACTGCTTCTAGCAAAGAATGTGTGAAGGGAAGTACAGAATATGGGCTGAAGCAAAATGTGGTGCCCCGTACCCACTGTGGCAGCACAAGTCTCCATGCCCCTTGCTATTCCCAGCACAAGCCCAGCATCTGGCCTAATGTCTTTGCCCCGATGCAGTTACTTTTTTTTCGTGACATGAACATATTTTCCAGAGAGATGATCGTGGTCCCTAACCCGCGGTGTCCCTATATGTGTCCACTGGAGTAACAGAGCTGGTGCGCAGCACACAGTGCTTACAGAGCCTCCACAGGAGCTGAGACCAGGTTTAAAATGAAGAAGTGCAAAACTCCTCTTTTTTGACTTGACATCCATCAAGGTGTTATGTCTGTACAAGGGTGCACGTCCCCCACCCTCACTCACATAGCAAGCCACACTATTTATTCCTCTACCTTGTTTTCACACACAAGTCAATTTTACTATTATTGTATTTGAGTCAGCCTGTGGCAATCCACCTGACAAAACCTCAGCAGACAATCTGCTTTAATGTTAACAGGATTGTAGGGGGATGTATCCTGGTAAACCCAGGGCTCAAGGAACCTCATCTTTGGAAAACTAATTGAGTTTTGCACTAAAATACGAGACTTCACTCTGGAAAATAAGCTAAACATATTGTAGAACTGCATTTACTCTTTTTGAAAGAGGAGGTGAGCTCTGTGGGGGAGCAAGGTGAATGGTGCATTTTGGTAGGTTAGATTCATTTTGCCTCTGTGTTGCCTGTCTCATTTTGGCAATAGAACTGAATTTATACTTTACGAAGGTGAATACAGATGTTATGGATGTGAATTGCACATTCCAAATTAACAGAGGGGCTTGTGCTCTGAGGTTGTACGTTCAGAGTTTGAGGAGGGGGTGCTCAGGTAAGGCGTATTTATCTCTATTAGCTTTAAACCATCTGCCTTGCAGCACCGAGGCCTCCCCACTGTCCGGATCAGCCCCTGTCCGCGGTGACCGCCAGAACCCCCTCAGCGCCTCCTCCATTTTGAGGCCGCCCCACAGCCACGCTCGCGACCCCCCCCCACCTTAGGCCGGGGATCGGGAGTGCGCACGCGCGGTATCCCCCGGCAGGGGCGTGGCCGCGGAGCGGCTCTCGCGAGATCTCGCGGGCTATATCTGGGAGGGGGGCGGGCGCGCGGCTTCCTTTAGTGCGCGTCTGCCCGCCGCGCCGCACGCATCCCACCGCTCCGCTGCGCTCCCCCCGCCTGCAGGCCGACAAGATGGAGGACAGCGCCATGGACATGGAGAGCATGGGCCCGCTGCGCCCCCAGACCTTCCTCTTCGGTAACGGCTGCCCGCCGGGATCCGGCCCCCCGCCGCCGGGCGGAGGCTCGTCCGGGCCGCGCAGGGCCTGGCGCAGGCCGCGGCCTGGGGGCGCCTCAGTGGAATGGGGGGGTGGGACGGGGGAGCTGCGAGGGGAGGGGGGAAGCGTGGGGAGGGAGGGGGCGCGTGGCGCTGTTCCCGCCACTCGCGCGCGTTCTCCGCCGCCGCGCGCGCCCCACGTGGCGGGCACGTGGCGGCTTTGTTCCGCGCCCGGCCCGGCCCCGCGTGGGGAGCACGTGGGGGGGGGAGCACGACTCTGCGCTGCTCTGCCCCGGGGGGGATCGGTACTGCCACGCGGCGCTCCGGGGGTCGGGTCGGTGCTCGGCACCAGGCCGCGGCCTTCCCCGCCGCACGTGGTGAGGCTGGGGGGTGGGAGGGTCGTGGAGAGGGGGAGCCTTGGAGCGGCCGGATGCGGGATAATGGGCGGCGGGTACCTGTCTGAACAGCACACCGTGCTCATCGCTCGGTGGTTTCTTCGCAGGCTGCGAGCTTAAAGCAGATAAGGAGTACAAGTTCAAAGTAGATGATGAAGAAAACGAGCATCAGCTGTCTTTGAGAACGGCAAGTACTATGTGTTTTTTAAGCTGAAGTACTAGTGGATGATCTTGTGAGAAGTGAGTTTAACGTGTAAATTCGTTCCCTTTTGTGATAAGTGCAACAAAAACGTCCACTGATATTGTATGCCTTACAGTAAGTGATATAAGGCTGAAAAAGCTTAAAAATCACAGCAGGTTAGTAAGTGTGAGCTGAAAAGTATTAAAGGGTGGCATGTACACTGACAAATCTAATGTAATAGTTCAGATGCTGCAGGAGCACAAGGGGAGAAAAGTTATTTTAATCATAGACGGACATCCTTCAGTAGACAATGGAAACTTCATTTTGAAAAGCTTTTCCCAGATAAAACTCAAGTGCTTTTTTTTCCTTCCCACAAACAGCAAATAATATGTGTCCTTAAATCTTTTACTGCCCCAGCAAGCAAGACACAGCATGTTAAGGCCTTTGCTCTAGGCTGAGCATGTTTTGTTATGGTTAGCATAAGCATGAGATGCCACAACTTCACAGGCAAGGAGTTTGAGTTGTAGTGTTTCAGTGCTTTATTGTTTATTTAAGCACAAAGATATATCCTGATGATAGAAGAGCTTTAGAATTGGGAATTGCTTCCTGTGGGAGACTTGGGTGCTAGCCTTGTCCAAGGCACAACTTAAAACAATGCTTACAACACTTAGATTTACACATTAGTCTTGTAAATTACATGTCTTCAGTCCTTGCATTTTATGAAAATTGCAGCCTTGACAATGACTAATTTGTACTTAATTGGTAACCTTCTAAAGTGTAGTTTGAGGGAAGAATAATTAGTAAAGTATAGGCAGGGCAAGTTCATATGGTAATTCTCACACCTGAAGGTTCCTAATGCAGTAAATGTCAGTGTGAGTGACTTTTAATTGTACGGCTTTATCCACAGATTCTGATTTGGGAAGTTACTGGTAGCATCTGGTGGAGTGTACATCGTTCACTGAGGATGAACCAGATTGATTGTTTATCAGTACTTAGTTTTTTAGGGTTGTCTGGAAAGAAGTCTCCTTCAAAAACCTGTCTTTTAAAGACAAGATTGTCCACAGGAGTTATGGGGGTTGAAATAAGAAGCAACAAAGTGGAAATATCTTGGGTAGTTTGGAAGTCCTAAGAAGAATCTGCCAACAACAAATACCATGGCAAGCAGAGTAAGGAGTAACTGGGAGATGAAACATGAAGCTAGTGAGCCCTGTGCCTGTGCTCTGTGCATAAGTCTGCTGAACAAGGGCTGACACACGGCATGCAAGGGACGTAGGTAGGAGATGCAGAAAAGTGAGGAGAAAAAAGTGAAAAGTCAAAGTGAAAGGGGAAGCAGGACTGATGATGCATACAGAGGTAGAAAGTGGTATGGGAACAGATCTACATGTCTGGTCTTATTAATGAAAGCTGAGATAAAGCAGGGTGGTCACCACTTCATTGCCTACTTACTGCAGTTGTGCATCTCTCCAGTGCAGAAGGCAAAGCCCAAGAAAAGCTGTTTGCCAGCCACTCAGTAAGCAAACAGGTGTCACAGTATTGAGCTGTGCAAATGACAAGGGTAACTGGGGGTGGGGGCAAGTTCTTAAATGAAACTCTTGTCATGGTGGGTAGACCCACCAGTGGAGTGATTCATTGTGGTACTAACTCATTTGAGAGATGACATCAGAGCACCAATTTCCCCTGTTCAAATTGACAATAACAAAACTTGCCAGGATTAGTGACTTCTGTATCCTACTTCTCAGTCTTCAGCCTGATAAGCCTTCTCTGGATTGTGATAACTTGACTAAAACACAGCTCTTAGAGAATGGGAACTTGAGTGTGCCACTGTCAGCCTGAAGTGTTTACACCCACATCTTCCATGGGGGGTGGGTGGGAAGCTTTCTTTTCATTCCCGTTGGAAAAGGGCACAGAGAAAGCCTTGTTAACTTGTCTCAGGAATAATGGTAATACCTGAATTCTTGGTTTTCAGAGCTCTTGCAAGTAATCTGACTTAGAAGTTAAGAAAACAGGAATTTTAGGCCTGTCCTATGTCTGTCATTTGTTTGCCTCCCTTCAGCTATGATTTTGAGTCTGCAGAACGTGCTGTTCTAGTTGGTGTAAGGAATAGAGGAACTTAGTTTTGAAATTTGCTGGGAAAGCAGCTCTGTCCTTGAGTACAGTCATGTATATGTGCTTCTTCCCATGGACCAGCTCCA
>NW_023304326.1:0-35674 GCF_011077185.1 Oxyura jamaicensis | reverse complement strand
GCCGCGCCGGGCGGTGCCACCGGCTCCTTTATAGCGGGCGCGGGCGGCGGCGGGGCGGCGCGGGAGGATGGAGCCGGCGGCGGGCGCGCAGCCCCAGCCGCAGCCTCAGCACGAGCCCATCAGCTTCGGCATCGACCAGATCCTGAGCGGCGCCGAGCCGGACGCCGCTCCCCCGCCGCCGCCGCCGCCCCCCCGGGGCCCCGACGGCGCGGCCTTCCTGGGCGGGCGCGGCGGAGCGCCCTACCCGGCGCTGCCCGCGCCCTTCCCCGCCATCGCGGCGCCCTTCGAGGACTCGGGCTCGTACGGCGTCAACCTGAGCCTGGCCCCGGGAGGCGTGATCCGGGTGCCGGCGCACAGGCCCATCCCCGGGGCCGTGCCGCCGCCCATCCCCAGCGCCATCCCCGCCGTGCCCGGCCTGGGCGGCCTCAACTTCCCGTGGATGGAGAGCAGCCGCCGCTTCGTCAAGGACCGCTTCACGGGTAAGGCGGCGCCGGGCCGCGGCTAACGAAGTAAAACACGATCGTAAACACAGCACTGAAAATAAAATCAAAAAAAAAAAAATAAAAAACCGTAAAAGATACCGGTGGCGGCGGGGGGAAGGAGCGGGCGGCGGCGCGGCCCCGGCCCCCCCGGCACGGAGCCGCCGTCGGGGGGCGGCGGGCGCGGGGCCGCCGTCGGGCCGGGGCCGACCCCTGTTGCTTCCCCCCCGGGCAGCGGCGGCGGCGCTGACGCCGTTCACGGTGACGCGGCGGATCGGGCACCCCTACCAGAACCGGACCCCGCCGAAGCGCAAGAAGCCGCGCACGTCCTTCTCCCGGGTGCAGATCTGCGAGCTGGAGAAGCGCTTCCACCGCCAGAAGTACCTGGCGTCGGCCGAGCGCGCCGCCCTCGCCAAGTCCCTCAAGATGACGGACGCCCAGGTGAAGACTTGGTTCCAGAACCGGCGCACCAAGTGGCGGTGAGTCCCGCGCCCCCGGGGCCGCCCCGTCCGGGCCCGGCACCGCCCGGAACCCCGCGAGCGCCGCTGCCGCCCTGCCCCGTGCCGGCGGCCGAGGGGCCGGGCTGGGAGCCGGCAGCACGGCGGCGGGCTGCCGTTCCTCCTTCCCTTGGTTTTCCTTCGTTATTTTGGGTTGGGTTGTTTTTTTTTTGTTCGGTTTGTTTTGGGATTTTTGGGGGTTTGGTTTGGGATTTTTTTTATTTTCGGGGTTTGGTTTGGGTTGTGTTTTTTTTGTTGTTGTTCGTTTGGATTGTTTTTTCTTTTTGGTTTGTGTTTGGTTTTTTGTTTGTTTGATTATTATTATTGTTATTATTTTCGTGTTTTTTTGTTGTTGTTTGTTTGTTTTTTTTACATAATGTTCTATTCGGAAAGAATTAAAAAAAAATGGGGGAAGGAAATTATTGGGAAAATTCGGGGGAATTATTGGGAAAACGAGGGGTAGCTTGGATAGACGGGGGGGTTGTCCGGAAAACGGCTGATTTCGAAAAGGGGAGATACCGCAAAATAATGGGGGGGTTCGCCGCAGCTCGGGGGGCTCCGCCGCCCGCAGCGCCTCCGCCGGGGCCGCCCCGCTCCCCGATCCCTGTCCCGGTGGTCCCGATCCCTGTCCCGGTGGCCCCGGTGGTCTCGGTGCCCGTCCCCGGGGCGGCCGGGCTGAGCGTGTCCCCTGGCAGGCGGCAGACGGCGGAGGAGCGGGAGGCCGAGCGGCAGCAGGCGAGCCGGCTGATGCTGCAGCTGCAGCACGACGCCTTCCAGAAGTCCCTGAACGAGTCGATCCAGCCCGACCCGCTGTGCCTGCACAACTCGTCGCTGTTCGCCCTGCAGAACCTGCAGCCCTGGGAGGAGGAGAGCGCCAAGATCCCCCCGGTCACCTCCCTCGTCTGAGCCCCGGCCACCGCCGGGCACGCAGCGGACTCGCCCCCGGTCCCGGTCCCGGCACGAGCGGGGCGGGAGAGGCGGCGGCGAGCGGAGCCCCCGGGACCGGGACCGGCCCCGGGCCCAGCACCAGGACCGGGCCCCCCGCGCCGCTTCCCCGGGGCCAAGGTGGCCGCGGCGGGGCCCCGCGCTCCGCTTGTATCTTCGTGTCGATGTTCCACTAGGAGGGGAGATATGTCACTTTTTGTAAGAAGTGTTAATAATTTAATTTATTTATGCATCGAGATTTTGGGCACTATTAATATGGAATTATATAAAACCTCGATTATTTATATCGAAATCCGGACATAGGGATTTTGTGTTGGCTTTGGAACAAAAGGCTATTTTATTTTTTTCCCGTTCTGAGGATAGTCTAAAGGAAAAAAAAAAAACGCACCTACCTATCACTTAGCGGAGGGGACTAAGTGGAGCCGGTGATGACTCATTAGCTTAGGAAACCCTATTAAGCTGAAAAGCAGTAGCTTCCATCTGTCCCAGGTGAAGTTAATGTCAGCTGTAATTTATTCACCGTAGTAATAAGGGCTCCTTTCAGGCGACACACACACTTTATTTTGTCCTCACCTTCTCCTGCCGACGAGCTTAGTGCACCGAAACAGCACCCGCACCCTCTCCTTTCGCCACCGACTCTAGAGAAAGCGCCTTATGTTTCATAATAAAGAAGATTTGGGGTTGACACAGACCATGTATAATACTTTGTACTTGCCGAGACGTGTAAATAAACGTTTTCTTTAAAAACGCCTCTCCGCTCCCTGCGTGCCTCGGGGCGCCGCCGCCGCACCGGGACCGGGACGGGGACCGGGGCCGAGCTGGGCTGGAGGCGGCTGGAAACGGCGGGGCCGAGCCGGAGGTGAGCGGGCGGCGGAGCGGGGACGGCACCGGGGTGGTACCGGGAGGGCGCCGGGGATGGTACCGGGACTGGCGCCGGCGGCTCCGGGCGGTGCCAGCGGCTGCGGGAGCCGCTGCCACGACTCCGCCGCCGGCCCGGGGGGCTGCGGCCGTTGCCTTTCGTTTGCCGCTTTATTTTGTATTTCGGTGATTTGTTATCGAAGGTCGGGCTGCTGGGGGGCTGCGGGGCCGGCCGGGGGCGGCCGGCGGCGGAGCGGGGCCCAGCGCCGCGAATGGGGTCGCCGGGGGTCGCCCGCTCCTGGGCTGGCTCCGACCCCCAGCAAGGGGCAGGGTCGTGGCTGGAGCCCGTCCCCGGGGGGATGCGGCACCGCATCTCTTACGAGCGCCGCTCCCGGAGGAGAGCCGCTCTCGGACTCGCCCTGCCGCAGGGGTTTGGGTTGGAGTTGGGTTGGGTTGGTTTGGGTTCGCCCGGGGGGGCTGCTGCGGTGCGAAGGCAGGGCCCAATCCTGCCCCCGGGGCTGGGCTGCGGCTGCTCGGCCGGCGCCGTTCAGCACCGTTGCAGGTTGAGCTGGGCAGCGGCGGCCGAGGGGAGGTGTCTGGCGGGGAACGGAGGATTAAAAATCAAAATTAATTATTATTATTATTATTATTATAAAAAAAAAAAAAAAGAAAAGAAAAAAAACAATGAGGCAGTCTGTCTCTGGCCACGGATTCTCGGGAATGCCGCTTGCCCGCAGCTTTCGGCTGTTCCCATCCCTGTCCCCGTTCCCGTCCCTGCCGCCGCCGTCGGGGCCGGGGCCGGGCAGCGCCAGGAACGGCAGCGGGCCGGGGCGGGCCGGGCCGGGGCCGAGCCGAGATGCACCGGGGCCGAGCCGAGCTCAGCACCACGCGAGGGGGCTGCAATAAGCGGGCCCCCGCTTTCCCGTGTGTTCCTTGTTGTGTTTTGTCGGTGCCCCCTGCCTTTTACAGTGTCTGCGTTTGGTTTTATTTTTTTTCCAACGCCTCCTTATTCTTTAGCTGTCGGAGCACCCCACGGCCCCACGCCGCTGTATTTTCCCGATTTCCCTGCATATTTTTTTTTTTTTCTTCCTGCGCGTTGTCAGAGAGCTCAGCACCGCCGCGATCGGCTCTGCGGCAGGCGCGGAGCTCGGCAAAGCCACCGAGCGCCGCCAGCCCCGGTGCCAGCGCAGCACCGCTGGGGCCGGCCCGGTGCTGCCAGTCCCGGCAGGGCTCCGCTCTCCTCCCCGGGAAGTGCTGGGGGCACGACGGCAGGATCAGGCCTTGGGGGGCCCCCAACTTTCCGAAGGACTTCAGAAACCGGTGGCTTCCATTTCGGCTGTGTGAATAGCCCTGGTAGCGGGGTGCTGGCACAGCGAGCTCGTGTGCTGGGGCTCGCCGTGGTGCTTTTGTTCCAGAGGAGAGGGTCTCGGTGTTTGGAGATGTGCAGAGCACGAGGGCCAGGCTGCATCTTGCATCCACAGTTTTTTGGATGAGATGGTACGGGGGCACTGATGTGGCCCTGTGTGGAAGGCGATGGAAGTGGGGAGAGCTCCAGCCCCTGCCTGGGCAATGTGCACCTGTGTTCAAGAGAGCACAAGGGAAGCACCAGTGGGAACGACTACACTGCATTTCCCTCCCCGTGGGTGACAGCAGCGATCCCTGGCAGCCTGATTCGGGGGTGGCAGGGCTGCCTGATGCTCCCTGCTGTGTGTTTCTGGACGTCCATCAATAGGTGAAGCCAGCCACGGAGCTTGCAGGGATCTTTGATGCTCCCAGCATGAGCCTGTCCGTCCCGGGGGCTGCAGCCCTGTGGGTGCAGATGCCCGGGGAGCAGAAGTCTCATTTTTGGGGTGGGCTGCTTGGTTGTGCTGATTCCGGTGGGAGTGCTGCCCACGTGCTGGCCCTGGGCTCTGCGCGGTGCCTCGGACACCTCTATTCAGGCTGCTGTCTGCAGGCAGCAGTTTGACTTGCAGGTTTCTAATGCAGCCTGGTTTGCCCCCACCCTCCCACCCCTGCCAAATGCCCCCTTCCCTCCATGTGAGCCTCCTGCAGGCACCCCCCTTCTCTGGGAGAAGGAGCAAGGGCAGCAGTTCCGACAGCTGTACTGCAGCACGGCTGCTCTCCTATGGGCCTGGCTCGCGGGTGGGGGGGGTGCATTCTGAGCAGGGGCAGCATGAGCCTTGTGATAAAGATGTGGCCTGAGAGTACTGGAGGGGCTACGCATCCCCCTGAGCCGTTTTAGTATGTTGATGTTTGCTGTTAGGAAATTGATAATTCTTAGCATGTAGACGATCTTTCCTAAGCAGCCTGAACGGCCACGGCTCTGTGCGCAGGCACCCTGGGAAGCACAGGCTGCATGCTTACCTTCGCTCCTCTCGGAGCTTCAAGCCCAGGAAAACTCCTGTTCAAACACATGGGGATGGAAAATGAGGGTGAGTGTTATTGAATTATCAGTGGGACTTAACACTGGGCAGATCGCTTTCTTAACTTTGCTTAATCAGGTGCACAAGTGATTTTCTGACCGGGGCCAAGCAGCTGAGTGCATGAGTGCACAGTGTGGGGCTCAGGCAACACGAAACACTCACCTCTTTCTCAGGGTCCCTCCTGACTTTGCTTCCAGCCAAAACCCAAAGCAGCCCCTCAGCACGCTCACGTGCACGGGCACAACCCCTCTCAGTATAAAAATGGCTGTGGAATTTGCATCCCTCAGCAATATTTTGTGCCCAGGGTATTAAATGTTACGAAGTAATGCACGGTGATCAGATCTGCATAGGCAATCCTTTTCCTAAATGGGCCTTAAAATCAATGGATTATTAGCTCTCCTTCTCTACTCTGTGATGAAAGCACAGCCCTGGTAAACATGCAAACTGCACAATATTCAGAGCCTTGGTTTACGAAAGTGTTTCACTCAGCTAGGTCATAATTTAGCTTATTTATAGCTAGCATAAATAATACTGAGATTTACACCTCCCTCACGCAGAGGAATTTTCCTTGAAGCATGTATTTCTGCACTGCAACCGTCACCACCACCAATGAGGAATAATTTGGGGGCTGTGGCTCACCTGGGTGAGCACTTGCTCCTGTAGCTGCTGTTCCTGAAGTGGTAGAAGCCATCCCTATGCGTTGCTCGAGCCAGCTGGACCGGGGTGACAGTGTGGGCATTGTGGGGAGAAGGGGTCCATGCACCATGTGCTGTTCTCTGCTGGGCATGTTTCGCTCCACGCTGTGTGTTTCCCTTGCCCACTCTCTGGGGGCCATGAAGCTCTGAACTTTTCTGACTCGCAGCAGCGTTAAGGTTAGAGGAATAATGGCATTTGGATATCTTACTCCCTTGAATTTTATTTGAGGCTAAGACAGAAAATACTCTCTTGAAGTCACTGTGGAAAGTAGGAGCTGGCTGCCTGAAGGCGCCTCTTCACTGTGCATTCGGAGATGTCCACGTGTCCATGGAGCTGAGGCACCCGACAGCTTTCCTGTGCTGTCTGGGTGGCACAGGTGAAGGTTCCCACATCTCTTTCGGAGCTGGGCACAGTGTGCTGCTGTGCCCCATGCCATTCTTCAAAATACCTTGATTAATTACATTTTTTAAAGTGAAATCTGCCTCTGCACAGGGGACTCTTGCAGCACACCTCCCAGTAACATTTACAGAGCACCCATGCAAGGATCGGCGTGCCTGCCACGTGGACCTTGGTGGCCTTGCTGCAGTTTTCAGCCAGAGCCTCTGAGCCCTGCGGGGCAGTGGAGTACCCAGCGTGTGCCCACGGACGAGGCTGTGGGATCGGGACCTTTGTTGCAACTAGGTGGCTGCACTGCAGGGATCGGGGCCAGGTGGTTCTGGTCCTGTTGCATCCCACTCTGTGCAGCTGTGCCTGGCCAGCTGGGGAGCTGTGCCACGGCCCCAGGAGCTGCTCCTTCCTCCCCTGGCCATGTTTGTCAGGGCTTGGGAGCAGGGAATGGGGAGAGGAATGGCATCTCCAGCCCTGTCACTAGCCTGAGCTGCTAGGACAAACCTCTGCATCTGTCAGTGATTCTGTTAGCAGGTAGGGGCATTCCTCTTTGTATTGGAATCAGTTTTCTTCAGGATTTAATCCAGATAGGAAGCAAACATGGTGTAAACAGGTGTGAGCCCACAGCCTGATGCCGATCGTCAGGCTCCGCAGGCATGGCAGCACCTGGTCTGTTCTCTGTGCGCCTGACTGCAGCTCCCCATCCAGGTCAACGTGCACTTTTGTCTGCTGTATTAGGGGCACCAGGCATGGGTGCATGGTCTTAGTTTCATCATCTTTCTGCTTTGGACTAAATAGCAGCTGGATGGAGTGGGTAAAATTCACAGTCATGTTTTGCCTACAATGTTACAAGGTTTCTGCAGGCTTTGGGAAATGGAAGGTCATCAACCCTTGCCAGGCTCCTTAGATGACTTAAGCTCGATGCCACAAGTGTTCCAGAATGCCCAAATGATCCCATTAATTTGGCATCCAGCATGTGCTGCATTATACATACTGACTTCCATTGGCACATGCCACATCCAATCCATTAGTTGTGCGCAAATGCACTTAAGTTTTTTATTGCTCTTAGTTTTGTGTCATCAGCAAAGAAAGGTAAAGTTGATCTTCATCTAAATCACTGACATGGATTATTGCAATTGATTACAACGAAGAAAGAGCTTTTCAAGTTTCAAAGTTATGTTGTCTTTTATTTCCCCAAGTAGTAATCTGCACTGTTTAAGTTATTGCACGAGAACTGTGTCTGTAAGAGCTGTCCATATTACGTTCCTTGTTCAGAACGTTTGTGTTAGTAGGCTGTTGTGAGTTTTTTATTTTTTTTTCCTTCCCAGCTCTGTACAGCATGCTGCTTTTATTCCTTGTTGTGGCAGAAATACACTAAACATTCCTTATTCAATTCAGTGACAGAAGAGGGGAAAAAAAAAGCGATCCGTGTGCCTGCTGAAGCTCACGTATGCTGGAAGTTGTGTTTTAACGTGCGAGGAAATTATCTGTGTTTGCAAAAATAGTCTTCTAATTGCAATTTAATCCAGCATTCATCACTCGCTTAGCTCCTGAGCTAGTGTTTTAAGGTGCCTTAGTATTTGACTGGGGAAAAAAATGATGAGAAGAGCCTGTGGCAAGTCCTTCCAAATGTCCCTGTGTGCTCAGGCGCTGTGTAGCAGGTAGTACTGAGGTGCCCAGCTCCTGCCACAGGGAGCTGGGTGCTGGTGGGTGGGTGGAGAGACCCCCTCTGGGGTGCACCTGCAGGGGTTTAAGCACCCAGAGCCTGGCCAAGCCTCTCCTCTGCTTTCTTCCCACTGCTTCGAGTCGCTTCCAAATTCCCCACTTGATTTAAAGGCAGCAGCTTCTTAAAATACAGCAGTGAAACTTAACTTGAAAAACTAATTATTAGTTAATAAAGCTTGTGGTTTATGGACTGGAGTGGTAGGAGAGGCTGACTGGAGCACGGGGCTGCTAAACACAAAGGCTGCTGGAAGGGCTGAGACGTTTTAATAGGAGCCAGGGAGGGCCAGCTCCTCGTTCGGTGTAAATCAGCAGAGATCCATTAAGCTCAGTGGATCTCATCTACTTTACATCAGCTGAGGACATGACCCTGAGTACTTAATTGGTGGTATAATATAAAGACATTAGGCTCCCCTCCCTCGCTCGCCGGCGCGTGCCGCTCCCATTAATGGTAATGGAGCTGCCTGCGAGGGACCCCGCTGTGGGAGGTCCCGGTCCCACCAGGGCGGGTGCTCTGCTGGGGAGGGGACAAAGCCCACGCTTAATAATTAAAGCAGCCTGCAGGTCCTTCCCTTGGCCTGGAGGCAGACCGAGAGTGCCTGCACTGGGGCTTGGTGGTGCCAGGAGGGGATGGGGACGTCCCCGCTGCGGGAGCAGCATCCCTTCCCTTCCACCCAGCATTGCTGCTGGTGGTGGTGGCACAATCCATACTTGCCTTCTTGTTTTCCTCGAAATTTGGAAAATTGGAAGTTTTGCCACAACAGGAAGTGTTTCTAATAATTCCACCGCATCCAGATAAAAGCCATGCAGGAGCAGCAGCTCAGGGGCCTCCGCTCTGCAGCCCCTTGTGGTCTCTGCTTGCATCCCTGGTACACCGGGGTGTCCGCAGGGCTGTTGCCGCCGTGGGAGCTGTGTCCTCCATCAGTGGGGACCTGCTGGTAGCCCAGCGTGCTGTGGTTCTGGCACCCAACAACAGGGCAGGGGAGGTACAGTCCTGCAGCCTGCTTCATAGTTTCCACCCTGTGCTCCTGAATGAAGTACTGTATGGCAGTGCTTCTGCTGGGAGTTCTTGGTTTTCTTCCTTCTCCACATGGCACTTGTGTCTACTGCAAGTGTCCCATTTCTACGTGGCCTCTGCTGCTACCTGCAGCCTGTGCCACCCTCAGGTCACAGCCAGAGCCTTTCTAGTCCCCAGCAGTTCCTCAGCCCTCTTTTTCGGGCAGCCCTTTGGTGGTCACTGGGCGCTTTGCTCCCGGTGCCACTGTTTTCTCTCCACCTGGAGCCAAGCCCTCCCATAGCCCGTCCTTCTAGTGCTAGAGTGGTATCCTAATGCTGCTCTAACCCCTTTTTCTGGGGTTGCAGAAGGAAGCAGGATTTTGCCTCTCACCCCAAGAAGCCGGGATGGGTAATTGATTCTGAAAGCAGTTTGCACAGTTGGGACCTGGTTGCTGAGGCTGCCGCCTTGCACTGGGGAGCTCTGTGGTTTCGGCGCTCTAGCGGAGCAGCTGTTGTGCATGGCACTGACACCAGCTTGCCAGGAGCTGCGGAGGTTCCTGTGTCCTCAGGGTGTTCGCCAGGAATGCTTTGAACTTGAATTTGACCACCTCGGTCAGCAGGAGGCCAACGGCGAGCTCAGGGATAGTGGGCAAGGAGGCTTTTCTGTGCCTGGCTTGGCACATCAGGGTTAGGGCTTTCACCTTGAAATGCCAAGTTAGAACCACTGAACCTGGTACCTACGTACCCTGCGTGTCATGAGGAGATCGCCTCTGAGAGCCCAAACAGGAAAAACACCTTTGCCACCCTTCCTAGGCTGAAATATTTTGGAGTGCCTGACATGAGTGAAGGGTTCAGGAAAAAAACATGCACAGGACATGTTTGGAGATCTGCAGCATGGTCCTATGGTCCTCCCCTGAAATTACAAGTGTAGACATTGTAGTTTGTTTATTTATTTATTTATTTCCCTGCCTTGTCATGCTGTGGCTTTCTGACATCAATCTGTGGAGTTGCCCTTCTGCATTTATACTTTGGCTGAGTGCTTAGAGGGGAGAGAATATGGTTGTGCTGTACAGGGGTTGGAGCAAAACCACTGCGCTCTTGTTTTCTTCCCCAGCTACCAGATGGGGCAGGGAAAATACTGCAGTCTGTGCCCTTCCTCATGTCAGGACACTGCTTCAAACACTGCAGATGTGCTTGTACAAACAGCTCCTTAGGAGCTTCCAGCCTTCCCTGTGTGACCCACTCCTAAATTGCTCCCAGTGAAAAGCAGCTCCTGTCTGACCTAAGCCTCCTGTTCAAAATTCATGAGGACAGCCACCATTTCCCTGCCTGTTTTGCCAGGTGCTCTCGCACATCTGGCAAGACAGATGTCTTCTCTTCTTCCCACTACCCGGAGCAGAGTTTTGGAGTTCTTCATCTGGGGGTGAGATGTGGTCCCACATCTCAAGCGGCACGTCCATGAGTGGGGAATAAACCTGGGGGCTCTGGGTGGACGCACACAGTGCAAATCACTCTTTGCCACTTCAGATGTGGAAAAAAGCAAACCTGCCTTTTTTTTTTTTTTTTTTTTTTTTTTTTTTTTTTGTTTGTTTGTCTCAGTTTGCTGCTATCTCTTTGCCTGTGTTGATGTCGCTCTGTGGCTTTTCTGCCCAAACCGAACACCTCCAGGAGCCTCTGCCCCATGGATGGGGGCGAGCTGGTGAGGGAGCGCTGGGTGCGTGGCACGAGCAAGAAATGCAAGGCAGGATCAGCAGGAGGAGACCTCCCAGAGCCCTCTGCCCTGATGGAAAATGCACCTTTGTGTTTGCAACCCCAGCACCGCAGAGCTGGGCATGAGAAAGCAGCCTCAGGAACCCAAATAACTGGGGTGTGGCCATGCAGAGGGGCAGGGAGGGGGAGTTTCTGTGCGCAGTGCCCTGGGGGTCCCATCCGGATGGCAAGTGCCGTGACAACAATGTGGTGAAGCCCCCGAGCCAACAAGCAAGCCAGAAGGCAGCAAACACACCCAGACACGGTACGAGCCACTGACAAATCCTACAGAGCAGAGAAAGCTGCGTTACACGAGTGGCAGGGGGAAAGGAGAGAAGTCGCGTGTAAGGAAGCTGCGACAACCCCCCCCGTGACAGGATGCTCAAAACAAAACAAAACAAAAACAAAACAAAACAAAAAACAACCAACCAAACAAAAAAGGCCCCGCCAGCGGCTCGCAGCCAGCTGCTGGAGCGCACCCGGGCGGCGCGTGGCACGGTGCTGGCTGCCCGGCCGACATCTGCGCTCGGTGACGATGGCGCGGCCTGACAGGCCCGGCGGGGCGGCGGGTGGGGAGGCCGCCCGCGCTGCCACCTGCTCGGCCGCCTGCGTGCCCAGGCCCCCCCGTGCTCCCGTGGCCCCAGGGGAGGGCTGGCCTTGGGCAGCCCCCAGGTAGGGCTTTCGGGGTGTGCTTGGTTACAGAGAAATGCACTTTTTATTATTTTTTTTCCCACTCATTTCTTAGTGAATAAATCTGTTTTGAGGTGATTTCTGTGCCCCGGCTGGAGTGTAGGCTGAAACATGGATGGAAATAGATGAGGACAAAATGAAGCAGCCAAGCCAAGTCCCACACCTGTAACTCTTCCTGAGCCCACCAGGCAGGGGGAGAGCTCAGCTGCTCCCAGCTCTTGGCTCGTGCCACCCGCATGTCGTTAGTGCACAGCGGGGGCCGAGCCGAGCGGGTGCAGCTTCTGCCGGGAGGCGAGCGGACACGGGGCCATCGAGGCGGCGCAGGACACGGCCCTGCTCAGTGCTCGAGCTGTGGCCAGGGCTGGGTTAGAGGCCAAAGCCAGCTCAGAGAAGCCCCGGCAGCCGTCCCCAGGCCCGCAGTGGGCCAGGGGGAGCCCACGTGGAATGATTTCCTCCTGCCCAGTGCCAGCGGTGAGTGCGGGGCCTGCCCTGGGGTGGCACGAGGAGCGCGTCGCGGCCTGCACTTGCTGCACGAGTGTTTCCTGGGCTCTCCGATAATGCTCGTCGGCTGGGATGGAGCCTTCACAGAGCTCTTCTGATTTACTGAAAATCTGGCTCGTGGGGACAATTTAACAATCACGCTCGTTGCCAAATGCTTCAGCGCACGTTTTTTGTTTGCAGTTTTAATCTTCATAACTGCACGCGTTTAGTTTTCCTGATGGCATGTACGAAGGCTTGTCTAGACTGACAGGCGAGCGTGCGCAGCCCGTGACGGGTGGCAGGAGCTCGGATGGAGCCGAGAACCAGCTCTGCTTTCTGGCTGAGCGGGCTTGTGCCCTGCACTCCCTTTTATGCCTAGGCTGGGTGCCGGAGGAGCTGCTTCCATGGGGCTGCATGTCTGCAGGTGCAGTTGTAGCTGGAGATACCATAGCTGTGGGTGCATGGACACTGCCGGCTTGCTTCGGTTGTGGGAGGCTTTTCCTGGCTAGTGGAGCACAGCACTGGAGTTCTCTGGGTAACGCTGCACAGCCAGGTTTCCCCGAATCCGTGCTAGAAGTTGTTCTGGGACCGCCCTGCGGTGTTTGAGGATGTCCACTTGGAACCAGAGTAAGATTTACACGAGTGCTTGAAAAAATCTCCCTAAGGTTTGTAGAGGTTTGCTTTCTATTAAGAAGAGTAAATTAAAAAATAGTTGTTCCATGACAAGTTCGTCCTAATTCAGCGTCTAGTAACACAGGCATTGCCTTCCTCCTGAATAAACCCTGACTTGAGCTAAGATCTGTCATTTAACAAGCAATCGAGTCTTGAATGAAACATTCCCCATGCTGGAGAAGCAATTCTCAGCTGAAGTGCCAAATCACAGTCAGGGTAAAAATAGATCACTTGCTCCCATTTTTGTTGCCCGATTTTGCATAATTTTAGCTTCCAGCCATTGGAATCGGTGGCACACTTGTTTGCTCAATGTGGTTTTGTTTGCGTTTCTGATTCCCGCATCAGAAGCTGCGATTTGCTTTACCTCTGGGTTTTGCCTTTGTTCAGCTTAGCCAGCAGAAGTGCCGGCATCCTCTGCCTCTGCTCCACGAGGCGGCTGTCCCTCTGGCGCTGGGCTCCGCTGGAGGCTGAGCCGAGGTCCCGGAGAGGGGACTCGTGCTCACGAGTCAGCATGAGGCTGCCTCCCTCCTTACACACTTTGTTGCACAGCATCGGTGTCCGTGTCGAGGCTCTGATTTTTAGTGGTTGAATTAATCTTCCCGACATTGACATGGAATCAGCAGCCATCTGGTACCAGCACGGCTTGAATTTGTTTCCCCAGGAAATAACGTGAGAGACCTTGCTCGTGTTTTGTCTGAGGGCTGGTGCGTGACCGCGCCACGCCGCAGAAATTACTGGGGGGCCAGGGAGGGGTGAGGCTGACAGAGCATGGAGGAGCTGGGTGGGCAGCGTAGGGTAAAGGCTGTTGTTAGGTTTTGCTTGTCCTAAAGTGGCCAGGAGCAAAATAATTAAAATATAGACAAAAATACAGTCACTTCTCCTGAGCTACAGAGCGAGCACCCACGTGGCTGCATGCACAAAGAGCATGGAAATGCGTCAGTGTGAGGGGTGCAGGTCCGAGAGGCACAATGTGGGGTCCCTGTCCATAGGAAGGAGGCAGCGCAGGTGGAGGAACCGCTGTGATCCTTGGCTGGCTCGTCAGTGGCGAGAAGTCAGCAAGGAAAAGCCGTGTTCCTCCGGTGGCCGCCTGGATTTACGGCCCCGCTCGGAAGTGCCGCGACGTTCCCCAGTAAATAGGGATCTACGAGCCAGGCTCTCTCTCTCTCCTCTTTCTCCTCTGATCCGCTTTTCCCAAATATGTAAACTCTGAAGGAGCTCTATTCTTCTTAAATGATCATTCAATTGTCTTCGGACGGTATCTTTGGGTAAATTTATTGCTGGCTATTTAAAAAAAAAATAAAAAAATCAAAAAAACTGAAATGCATTTTGCATATTAACACGTAACTCTTGTTCCTGTCTGCTCAGTTTGGAAATGGTTGGATTGCTTTTATAAAGAAAAAAATGGCTAATAAAATTGGCCTCAGCACTGTTGCTTTGCAATTCTTATGAACAGTAAAGTGCTACTTACAGTCATTGATGTTAAAAGCTATTTCTAAATTATGGTGCCATTTATTATCTCTAGTGTCCAAAGTAAGTTTAAATGATGCTTATAATTCATGTTTTACCAAATTTCCTTTTCCCCCCGAGGATACCTCTGATTAACTTATGCACATTTAAGCGCTTTTTAAATTCTTCTTTTATTGCCATTATGCTCTGAAAATCTCAGCGATTCTCAAAAATGGGTAATAAACTTGAGATAAAATGCTGCAGTTTTAGATCAATGCTGACATATCACAGTGGTGATTTCTTCAGAGCTAAAGTGATAATGCTTCATATTTACAGAATATATACTAGGTTATTACTACAGTATTACCATTTTGTTCTAAGATGAAATGAGTAATTTACCAATTTATTAAACAGTTACATTTAAGTATTGCTTAGGACATTACCACACCAATCTGTTTACTTAGCTTGAAGAGTTACCATTAAGAAACCCTGTTTATTTAGGTAAAATTTGTAATGATCGTGCCCTCCATTAAGAAACTTATTTTTCTGCAAGCCTAATTGCCTGGAAATGAGTTTCTCCTTATTTACTATGGTGCATTCTGCTAAGCCAGCTAAAAATGTCACCCTCGCAAGAAGTGCTGGAGAAATTAATAATACATATATGGAACAGTTTTAATTAGTATAATACCAAACGTTAATAAAAGATTTATGATCCAGTTAAAAGTTCTAACGATCACAAGAGGAAAGGGTCTGCAACGCAGCAGCAGCAATCTGTTAAAAATAAACAAATGCTGCCAAACTCCCCACTTCTGGGCTGGAGGAGATATCGTTTGGGTTTTGTTTTGTTTTGTTTTTCCTGTCCATGTCCTTATGTGAGTCCAGGCTCAGTCACCTGCGAGGCCAAGCCCTGACCCCACGGTAACCTGAGTAAATCCGGCGTGGCAGAAGAACACCCTGGGGGTCCCAGCGGAGGGACGAGGGGGCTGGACGAGGAAAAGGCTGCGTCTAATTCAGTCTGGGCAGCTACAGCTGGCCTGAGGTGGGTCTAGCAGGAACTCAGCGCTTCTGGGCCAAACCCTTCCGCCCAGCCCTAGAAGTGCACATCCTGAGGAGCTCGGGAGGTGGCGGATGGAGGCAGAACCCGTCTGGCTGTGCCAAAGGTAGAAGTAATGAGCAGCAGCTGAATTTCCAGAGGTTTATCCCCCTCGACAGGTGGCTCTCAGCTGGCATGAAGCCCTCTCTCTCCAGAGGAGCTCCCCACGCAGCATCTGAGGTCACAGACAGCCCAGCTCGGCCCCCGTTAGCAGAGGGAACGGCCTCTGCTGAAGGCCCGCAGTGAGGATGGCCAGGCCCGAGGTCCTCATGGGGCTGAGTAACTCCAGCCAAGGAATAAAGCGTTGTGAGGAGCAGCTCTCAGCTGCCTGCTGCGGCCGGGTGGGCTCTGGGGGGGGAGAAGAGGTGGCTGGGTGACATGGAGGGACACCGGTCACTGCCATGAGTGGCTTCAGCCAGAGGAGGTGATTTAAGATCCCGTCTTAAACTCCCTGGAGTGCACCTTGGCTGGGAGTCTCACCGGGGTCTTCAAGGCAAAGTGGTGTTGGAAGCATTAGCTCTAAAAATTGGCTCTTGAGCCATCATCAGTGCCATTAGAGGAGGCAGAACTGCAAGCCGCTTTCCAGCTTTATTTCTTTAGACCAACATTGCTCTACATCAAACTCATTACATCCAGGAGAATAAGTGGTAAATAGCAGTAAATACTCTGCTTTCACCCAGAAGTGCCGTCCTTCTTGGGAGTGCCACCAGCAATGCACATCACGGACTTGGATCCAGGGTCTGGGGGCACAAGCAAGCACTGTGTTTTTGGTTTAGTTTGTTTCCTCCTCAAATGCTGCCTGGATTTGGCCTCCAGCAGTACTGCCAGAAGTGAGCTTCTCTCTGCTGCGATGGTTTGGGGATATCCGAAGGCCTCATGAGAAGCCAGCCTTGCCCTGCTTCCCACTCAAGGTGCTCAAGGGCAGTTTGCACGTGCTGGCTCTTGCTCCCTCTGCCTGTCCAAGGGGAGCAAGGGGACGTGGCATTGCTCTGTGCCTGTAACTGAGCCCCTGGGGTAGGAACTGGCATCTCCGGGCAGGTACCCAAGGAGGGGCCAGGAGCATAACTCCGACTTGGGGGCAGAGAGGAGCTGGGGATGGGCTTCCCCAGCAGGTTTGCTCCAGCCAAAGGCTGGCTGTTGTGGGGACAACATGTAGGATGTGCAGGATGAACCTCTCACTGGTGGCGCCGGGCTTCTCTTGAGTGCTGGCTGGGTCAGTGCCCCTCCTGTAAGGTCTGTTCCTGTTATCGAGAGGGCAACAGGCAAGTGCTCACTGCTTTCCACTTTGATGTTTATGCAGAGGGTGTCTTCCGCATGGAACAAGTAATTGATGGAAAAGCTTCTGTCCATGATAAAAATGGATGTTCCATGACTAGTTTTGGCAGCAGCGGACGGAGTCTGATGCATCACATCAGGAGCACTGCCGCATTGCCTCCTGTTAGGGAGCTGGCAGGGTGCAGCAGGAGCTGGGGGGTGATGTGAACTCTGGGCTCCTCGTCTTCTTCAGTGGTAGAGCCAAAAGTGGATGTAGGCTCTGTGTTGGGTGAGGCCTGTCTCCTTTTCTAAATTCCTCTTAGGGATGTGTTAGGAGAGCTTGAAGAAGGGGCACAAGCTGAGCCTCCTGGCACTGCTGCCCAGGGACATAATCGCTCCGTGCTGGAGAACAAATGAATGTCAGAGATTTCCTGAATTGTCTGTGAAATTATATGAGATTTTATTCATCCTTAAACTTCGCGATGTGACTTTCCTTATTTGTTCCTTCCAAGACCAGAAAAGGAAACACCATATTTATTCTTGCTAATGTAGCTATATTGATTAAGCCATAAAGCACATATAAATACATATTGACTCATATTACATTAAAGTATCTATCATTTACTACTTGCTCCTCAATAATACTACAGTTATGTAAAAAAAAAAAAACAAAAACACAATGCATTAAAATTGGTATTACCTCAAGGAAAATAGGACCTGCCATCATTATTCATATTAGGTTTTGGCAAATAAGTTTTAAAAAGGATACAAGTGTTAAAAATGGAAAACCACCTCCCTCCTCCCGCAGCAGGGAGCAGGTATTTCTGGCTGGAGCCGTCATTCAGGCAGGGGTCCTGTCCTCTGCTGGCTTCAGCAAAACTTGGGGTGTGTTGGGTGGCTTTCTCGTGGGTGATGTCCTGATGGACGAGAGGACTCTGGGCAGCCCTCCGCCTGCCTCCAAGGTCTCTCGAGTGTCAAAATTTCTGCAGGTTTCAGGCTTGGTTGCTGCTGGTGGCGAATTTCCTTGCCCCAACAGCATTCCTGGGTGGTAGTTTGGGACCCAGTGGTGTCCCTGCAAGGCTATCAGTCTCTCGGAGGTCTGCAGAGGAGGTGGGCACACAGCAAGGGTTTCCAGCAGTCCCTGGGACTGGCTCTACAAGGCAGCGAGCGTTTGGGGCATCACTGCCTAGCTCCGGCAGCCCCGGCACTGCTGCACGGGTGTGAGGATTTCCAGCAGGTTCAAGCCACTCCTTGGTCCTTGCTGGGTTTTGGCTTCGCACGGCGCGGGGGCCTGCGTGTGTCCACGCTGCCTTGGTGCAGGCAGTGCTAAATCAATAACGCCAGAGGAGGAATTTTTTAATACTTAAATTTCTCTTTTGCAGAACGCACTTAGGCTTTTCCACGCAAAGAAAAAATCCAGCAAAATGCTGTGCACATGGCTATTTTATGCTTCTGCTTGTCTTTTCTTCTCTTTATAATTAGCCTAATGTGATATCTGATCCCTGCTCTTTTTAGTGTTTGTGTGCCAGTCTGACAGGAGTAGCGCTGTTATTTCTTAGATAAGCTAATCACTTCTTAATGACTGGACAAGGTATCTTTATTTAACTGCATAAAGAGATTTAACTTTTCCCGTTAAGATATGCCCGCTGGTTTGTGTTTTGTTAATGACACGCAACATTTGTGTAAAGCTCGTGTGGTGCACGTGTGCAGGCAGGCTTGGGCTGCTGCTGTTGGGAAAGCCATGAAAAGGGCTGGGACAGGAGGAACTCGTTCGCTATTAATCAGAATTTATTAAGGAAGCCCTCTGTGAGCCTGCCTGGCTGCTGCTGCTGCTGCTTCAAAGCCCGGCGCGTGGCCACGAGGCTGGTCCTGCAGAAATCCAGCACCGCCTTCACCCTCGTGGTGCAGCACCTACGGCAGTGCTTATTGCAAGATTATTCTAAGGGCTTATTTTCATGATAAATGCATCCCTAAAATCTGCAAGCACAAAGAGTGGAGCTTATTTAAGTCCGATGTGAGCAGCAGCCCGCTGTTCCCCCTCCTGTAGCTCCATGAGCCTGCAGCCTTCAGGAGATGCTGGCAGCTGGGCTGTGTGTATCCATCAGCGCCTGGTGCACGTGCGCTTGCAAGGTTTGGATGCTGCCACGAGCTCTCGGTGGTGCTCCGAGGCTTGCTTTCCCCAGCATCATCTGGACTAACGTTTTTGGAAGGAAGCACTGACACCAGGCTCTTCTGACCCCAGCCCAAAGCTGCTGGCACCTCCTGGGGCTAGGGCAAGGGCCAGACCCCCGAGAGCATCTCATGCTGCCCCGCCCAAGCTGGAGGCAGCTAAAATCTTACTCTTGGTTTTATTTTATTTTATTTTATTTTTATAAGTTTTGTCCCTAACATTTATGAGTACCTTAAAGTGTTAGTTTGGCAGGGAGTCTGTATTACTTGCTGACAAGAAAAGGGCCAGGCCGATCCTTAGGGTTTTAATTTTACTGGCTGACTCTAATGTCAGTCTTATCAATGATATCTCTTCTTTCCCAGTAGCTTGTTCTAATAAGAAACTAAATCACGAAGACAGAAAGCTTCTGGCATCTCCATCTCGTTGGCTCCTACCTCCATCTATGGCATGTTTACAAGAAAACATTTATCGCCGGAGTGCTTGCCGGCAATAAGGGAGGAGATGAGAGCAACAGCTTTTAAGCGGCGGTCTCCACGCTTGGCCACCAGGAGGAAACCCAGGGTAGCCCCAAAAATTACTGCCTGGCCACAGCGAGCTCAGAGTGAGGCTGAGAAGCAGAGCGGTGAGCCGCCTTGGAGGAGCTGGGCTCACTGGCTGTGAGTTTGCAAGGATGGAGCATAAAGGAGTTTGCTTCGTGAGCCTTGCAAGGGCGTCGTGCCTGCAGCAGCGTGGATGGTGAAGGCATCATCCCGAAACACAAACGTGGATTGCGGCTGACTCCTTCCGAGGGCGAAGGAAAGGGAAAAAAACATTTGGGAGTGCTCTCTCTGAACACTGTGTAATGCTTGGGGCATCTCACGGTGTTTCCATGCTGCTGCAGGTGCAGCCCCAGCCCTGCCAGCCCTCTCTGAGCCCACCCACGCCCCCCGTGCTGCCGGCAACATTGACGTCCCCTGCTGTGGACAGGAGGAGAGGGGCAAGGGGTCAAGTGCCTTCATCGGGCCCCAGAGGCTTTCACTGCCAGAGCTGAAAGACGGAGCGTGGCGAGCGCTCTGTCCCGCTCTGAGCTTGTGTTTACACTTGCTGCTCAATTTCCCTTTGCCATTTTGGCATGTGAGGAAGGGGCAAGGGTGTGGGGCAGCTCTGGGGAGTCCCCCGGGAGGGAGGTGGCACGAGTGGCAGTGGGAATTGCGCCTTCCCAAATCCCACGGGGAGGGGAGCAGTGAAGGGGCAGCTCCGGGCACCTCTGGCAGCAAGGCACTACTCCCAACAATTAGCAATTAGGCAGAGTTACACGCCTTCGGTGCCTATTACGGGCATCAGCGAGGAGTTCTGGTTCTGCTTTCTACTCGTAGCCTGGCCTGACGCTCGCATTTTGATAGCAGATGCTGGAGGATAATTAGAGCCACTGCAGATAATGCCGTGGGCCATTTGCTGCGGCATGGCACAGCCGGGAAGGCTGACACCGTGTGTGCTGAGGTCTTCAGTGGCTGAAAGCCACGTGCTGTGCTGTTGGGAGGCACAGGAGAGGGGATGGGGAATGGTGAGTGGGCTGGGACCTGTTCCTGGGTGACAGATAGGCTGGGTTGGGTGCCCATCGGGCCAGTACTGTGGCCCAGGCAGGGGTCGATGCTGATGTCCCCTCGCCTGGCGTGTTCCCTCAGGCCAGAGCTGCTGCAAACTGCCCTTGAGCGGAGGCTGCGAGGCTGGGGAGGCCTCAGAGGCTCCCACCAGCCTCCGCAGCCCTGCAAAGCGCCCGCCTTGCCGGCGCCGGGGAGCTGAAATGCAGAGCTGAGCCTCGGCTCCCCTCGGTTCCTCCAATTCCCCTCGAAAAAAAAAAAAAAAAAAAAGAAAAAGGAAAAGAAAAACCCAAAAAACAAAAACCACGGTTAATGTAATATTACATCAGATTGTACTCCGAGGAGCAGAAAGCCAATTTTGGGGGAATGTGAGCCAACCTACATTTAACTGGAGTGCTGATATTTACTGTTGCAGCGATTCGGGCCCGTAGCATGGGTGAAGTCACCGGCTGGGGATTCAAAGTCCAATTAGGTAGTGCTAATAGAGGAGGCGGCGATGCTTCATTGAGAGAAATTACTAAAATTGTACTTTTAGGACAGTCAATTAGCTGTGTTTTGACAAAGCAACAAAAAGATGAAACTGAAGCCCTTGAAAAAAAGAATGAGAGAATTCAGAAGGAACATGTCTGTTTGGGGAATCCTAATATTTTTTGTTGAAATCATTAAGTGAAATTAAATACTATTTTAAACCAAAGGGATAGAATATCTAATTAAGCTAGAAAAAAAGGTTTGGGGAAGGGTATTGTTGAGGGGATTAGAGAGATGGTTTACAATTCGTGTTGACTGAGGCGGGGCCCCAGAATATATTAGGTATATTAGTAACGGGGATGGGAAAAATCCCCCAGCAAGCTGGGCTGAAGCCTAGGGAGGATTTCTTTGGGGTGACTCCTGGGCTCTGATGCTTGCATTTCTCCCAGGACCAAAATCCTTCTTTCTGACTATGTTCTGGTCAGCGTGCTCCTCCTGAACCAAGGCCAGGGTGATGGGCTGGGGCATCTCCCAACCTCTTCTGGGCTGGTGTCCGAGACCCTCGCCACCAGCAGCTCCCCACAAAGCTCCCCATGAGGGCTCAGCCTGTCTGGGAAGGGCAGGGGGCTTCCTTGGAATTTCGAAGTAACTTCAGATGATTTTCCATTTTTTTTTGCATCTGATGCTCCATGGGCTCCTGCTCTTAACACACATCTCCAGCAAAGCTCTTCAGCCTGGAGGCCTCTCCTGAAGAACCCGGTTTTTGACCTATATCATTGCATTGTTTAATTCATTTGATATACAGAGACAGTTAGTGAAATATGCATGCTATATTATATTAAAGAGAAATGTAACCTTCAATTGGTATCTGATGTGCACTTTGCAATAACTGCTATTAGTTGTCTATAAAACTCCTAGACATCATTTGATTTTATTACCATTGTATTATTTTACTTGGGAACATATAGAAGGAGTGGTGATTGCAGGTCTTCAAGTGCTTACTGGGAAATATTTAACGCAGAATGTTTTATTTATTAGCATAAAGAGACACAATGGATTGTTGGTGATTAAAGTGATGATACTGCTGCCATACTTGTCAAAAATATAGACCTAATTCAATAGAAAGGCGACAGTCAGTCTCCATGTTGATCTATGCTGAAGCAAACTGCCTCTGAAAGCAGTACAAAGCCTGAATTGGCCTCTTAATTTTATGCTCTAGGGCATAGTATAAAAAAGGGAATTCTTTCTAAGTGCCTGTAATTGCATGTTACCAGAACCTAAAATATAAGCCAAATTTTTGAAATTATAAGTGTTAAGCTTTCCATTTCAATTCCTTCCCCTCCTCCAAAAAATCATCAAAACAAAAGAGACCTTTAAAATGCCTCGCTATCCCACATCATTAATAAAAGATACTGCATACTTAGCCTTTAATTGCAAATGTACATTTTGAAAGAAAATACTTTTTTGTTGTTTTTGTTTCTTTTAAATAAATCAGTTTCCTTCTCTCCCAGCTGGCCAGCTCAGGACCCGGCACCCTCTTGCCCCATCCGGGCATCGTGGCTGCCCACCTTGAAGCGGTGTGCTTCCAACAGCCGACGTCTCCTGCCTGGTGGTCTGATGGTGAGGATGAAATGTTGCTCGTAGGGCTTTGAAACGACTTGGTGAGTTGTGCAAGTTGTGCTGGCCCTGTGTACCGACGGTGTGATGGAGCCCAGCATCCCTGCAGCTGGCTTTGGGGTTGGCAGGGCAGCACGGGATGTTTCTGCTGCTGCTGCACCCCATAGTGTCCTGCAAAATGCCCCACAAACCTCGAGTGTGGCAGGGTCTGGCCTTGTCCCATCTCCTGCGCTGCCTGCTCCCGGAGCTTAAGGCAGTATGGCAATGCCCGTGGGGTTTGTAAGCAAGCCCCAGGTGCTCATGGAGCAGCTTGTCAGTGGGAGGGAAGGGCTTGTGTCCTTCCCCTGCCCCACGCTGAGACGGGACGAGCTTTGCATGGGCAGGCTGCAGCATCTGCCTTGAAAGTCAGATATCCCCCCCCCCACTTGCATGGATTAGTGTTTACAGTTTCACTCCTCTGAGAAGACAGCAGGAAAAAAAAAAATATAAGATTAACCATTTTGTACACTCCACAGCTTCATTGGACAGGCAATAAATCAATACAATTGAATTGGAGAAGATAGTGTTCAAATGCTATTATCTGGCTCTCAGTTATTGAGCTGGGATCCTCGGACTGACTTGCAGAGGTGCCTGCACCTCCCGGGTCCCCTCCTCGGGCTCCCTGTGGACTCGACCAGCTGCAGCGGGCTGTTGTGCGTGCTCCTGCAGCCCTCCTCCCTTGGGGTCAGGGTGCTGGCTCGTTTGGGTTGTTGGGGTGCCAGCAGGAGATCACCAGCAAGCAGGCCAGCGCTGGTAAAGGATGCTGTGCTCACAGTGATAGAGGAGAAATCTATCCACAGAGCCAAGAGTGGCGATGTGATGTGTCCCCAGGGAGCGTTTCGGGCTTTCCAGGGCTGATCTGCTCCTGTGCATAGCTGCTTGTGCCGTCTGGCGGCAACATTGCCAGCCGGGGCCCGGGTGTCACAGCCCCTGCACTTTTGGGATTTGGTTGTTCAGGGCTGCTTGGAGGCCACGGGGCTTTCACCCGAAGGAATCTCCTGTGAGGTTCACGTGCCTGTATTTCCACATCTTTCCAGGAAATCAATGGCACTGTGAAGTTTGGGGTTTGCAGGGAGGGGTAGGAAGACTCTGTAGCAGTTCTGGATACACTGAAGTTGGATTTCATGCTGATTAAATGGCTTTGACCCCAGCAAAGCTGCTCTTCAGTCACACCTTCATAAAGGAAAGGTAAATCAAGCCCAAACTTAAACACTGCAAGGACTGATGCTGGTTTTAAGACTTAAAAAAAAAAATCATTAGTTAAATAATCTGTTTCTCAGTATAGCCTCTTATTTACAAGTTTTAATATTTCACAGTGAGCCGTACGTGGTGGCATGAAGGTTCAAACCCGTTGTTTACAGCTTCAGACCCCACTCCCTCCTCCTGCCAGCCAAGGTCTTTTCCCAGCCCCGGTCCGATAAATTTTCCTTTCGGCATATGTAATTTCACAGTGCCCTCTGGTGTACAGGCACCCCCAGTGCATCGGGCTCGCACACCGCGGACAGATCCACTCCTGTGTCAGTTCGCGTGTGTCCACCCCTGCTCCGCCGGGGGGGGCACCAAATCCAAGTGCAAGTCCTGACCTGGGGACTGCGCTGACATGGACTTATCCTGAGTACCCCAGGACTTCCCATCAGTTAGCAGAGGTCCTGCCCATCCGATGGCCCAAAACTGCAACAAAAATGGATGTGTTGTCATCGATGAGATCAGTAACCGGAGCACAGGTCCTTAGTGGGGCAGTGGTCTCGGTGGTGGTACCTCGGCGCGGTGCCGTGAGCCTCGCCATGCAGATGTGGTGGCAGAATTCATCCGTGCTTTTCTGTGTAGTAACAAGAAAAAAGTGAGACAAAATAGTCCTTGCTCTGTCTGCATCGACTTAGTGGATTTGACATACCTGGAGGATGAGGTTGTGACACTGAGGACACTTATATCAGCTGAGAACGTGATCTACTTTGTCATTGCATCCAGTGACATTTTTTTAATTTTTATTTTAAGATCTATTAGTTTAGGAAACATAAGCCTACCGTGATGCTGCATCTTATGAAACAGGAACAGTGAGGCCTCAGTGAAGCAGAGACTAGACACCCTCAGCGCTATGGGGAGGAGCAGCAGAGATCCTGTGGCTCTGCAGGGACCTCAGATGCTGGTGGCAGGTCACTGAGGCACATCACCCCTCAGCTGACCGTGTGCTGCCCTAGAGCTAACGTACAGCGTAGATTGTGGTTGCTTCCCTTTAGACTGGAGCTGAAGCAGCCTGCTGGTGGACGCCACGATGACCATGACAGAGGGATGCCACAGTGGCCCTCGTGGCCCCTGAGGAGCTCATCCACCTGGTCTTCTGCTCAGCCCCAGCACTGGCACATGCTGCTTGCCCTGAGCAGTGCCTGAGCACGTGGGAGATGTCTCTGCCCTGTGCCAGGCGTGTTTGCTAGGCAGGAATGTACGAGTGACAAACCATCCTGCAAGCGGGCAGCACGCGGGTGATGCTAACGTCAGGAGTGCCAAGGGCTAATTGATCTGTCAACAGCTAGCTATTAACGATGTACCTGGGACAGACCTTCCCACCTCAAAACCCCGCTGGTAAAGAAGCTGGAGAAATTCTGGGCTCTTGCCGAGGTGACAGAAATGGCAGATGATCAGTAAAGTGACTGAGGAGTAATTAAATGCTAAAAGGCGCCACAACAAAAGTGAATGAAATGGATGGGACCTACCTGGCAGCCGCAGGAAGCTGCTCAGATGTGTGCAGTACAGCTGGTTGTATCAGAACAGGTCACATTTGTAGTTAAAACAAAGCAGAGATGGCAAAGAGGTCAGCAGCAACTCACTAGGAATTTGCAAGCATAGAGCCAGGCCTGAAAAGTGCTGTACAAGACAGACAGGAGCTCTTGCTTTGGGGTTGTTACCTGTGCTCAGGCTTTCAAATTCTGGAGAGATTGGTAGAAGTATTGAAAAATTATAATCTCTTTTATTTATTTATTTCCTGAGCTAGGTGGAAATCCTCTTTCTTGGGGAGGAAGTTCTCAATTTTTTGAGAACTAACATCCCGCAGGACTCCCACCACTGGCAACCCCCTCGTTAGCTTTTTAAAAGCCCGGATCACACGAGCTTGCACCGTTCTTGACCGGAGTATCCAACTGGGATGGGAAACACAGAGAGCCAAATGGGAGGGCCACGCCATTTCCCTTTGTGGCAAGGGACTTGGGTAACTCTGCCACTGTATGTGTCTGCTCTGGAAATTAGTTTTCCCCTCTGTGAGGGAGCCGTGAGGTGAGCATCAAGATGATCATGTGAATATTTTGCCACCTTTCCGTCTTGACCTATCTGCTGCAAATTCCCACCAGCAGTAATAACGACAGAATCTTTTGAGGCAGGTTTCCCATTTTGGTGATGATACAAGCACGTAGGAGTCTCTGCCATAAAGGAAGGAGAAAACCAAACAGACTTCCACGTGTGGGAGCGTCAGATGGCTGCGCCTGGAGGGACATGGCCAGCCCAAATATCCTAAGTCTCTGCTGCTCGCCCTGGAACCACACTGAGCAGAGCATGGTCAGCTTCAGAACTGAACGCCAGTCTGGACCTGAGTCTTTTAACCAGCATGGTGGTGTATATTGGGCTGAAGGCAAACATGAGTCAAAGGGGTCATATTTTCCCCAGAATATCCTCCCAAGCAGATCAAGGACTTTTTGAGCCAGTCTTTTGTCTACTCTCCCTCAAATGAGTTTTCTTTTTCTAGGAATAGACATACAGTTCCCATACGTTCTCCAAATGTATGTAAAATTCCCATGTCTTCAGCATCCTGTGGCAGTGACTTCCTCTGCCCTGCTACATCCTACATTTATCTTTAATTTGCCACCTACATGTTTTGTTTTATGCCCTTCTGTCTCTTCTGTTAGGTGAGGTGGCAGACAAGTTGTTTCTCGGTCTCCATGCTTCTTGTCATTGCATAGTCCGTTATTTCTCTCACTCTCTCTCTCTTTTTTTTTTTTTTCTCTTGACAGGACACCTGCTCCCTGTAGAAGTCAAGATGTGGCCGTACCCTGCACTCACACAGTGACTTAATGATATCTCCTGTTTCTGCAGTGGTGCAGGGGCTGGGATGGTAAGGAAACGGGGGCCTCTCCAGGTTTGTGTGCCTGGAAGTTTTCCTTGTGTGTCTTTTTTTGGGGGTGGGTAGCGGTGGGGCTGATGGGGAGAGGAGCAGAAGGGCTCGTTGCATGCTGGATGTGGGGAGCTGCCTGTTGCTCTAAGCCAAGAGTAGAAATAAAGCTGGCCTTGCTTTTGATTCTTTTGACATCTGTATTATCAGCTACACATGCACTGGGGACCTGGGGACAAAACATGACCTTTGACTGGTGTGTTTGAGGTCCTCTTTACATGGCTTAAGCAACATGTGGCAAGGTCAAGCACAGCAGAGAACCAATGGATGAATAAGGATGGGTTATTTATTTCCCTGAAGAGATTTATTTTGAATGTAGAAGCTGTGAGTTGTGCCCAGGAAGGCAGAAAAGGCTTGCACTGAGCCAGATGGGGTCTGGTACATGACACAGAGATGTTTGTTGGTCTGCAAGTTAATTTGGATCATCTCATTCCTGCTCAGGGGGCTGTGGCTGAGTGCTCTCAGCCTGCACCATGAAAGACCTTCAGCTAAGTAACCTCTAGCTGTAATGCTGCGGATGGGAAGAGACAGACAACCCCCTTCCCGGAGACCTGGAGGAATAGATGAAAGGTGGGAGAGGCAGACGGGTATCAGGAGCTGGGCTGGGGTCACTAGATGGTGCTGTTGATCTTGAAATGGGAACAGACAGCTCAGAGGAAGGCATCTCCTGAAGATTGCACCCAGAACACCTGCCCAAAATTATGTCTGACTGACAGCATCTCACCTGCTTCCCAAACACCACGTAGACTTGCCCTTCATGCTCTGGCACTGAAGCCATAGAAATGAACTACATCAAACGTGGGAAGTTCAGAAATTGGATGAGTGCTGTGGTCCCACCTCACAGCCTTATCTCTGCCCTTCAAGAGCCTGCAGGAACAGCGCATGGGGGAGGATATTTTAAAGCCTGGACCGCAGAAGAAATACATGTGAAAAGTGACCACCAGAACAGGCTACTTTATGTGGAGTACCACGTATTACCTCCCGTCTCCATGCCTTTGGTTGTGACTGAGCCACGGTTGCCTGTAGACAGCCAGGAGAGCTCATGCACTGATGCAGAACATCATTTCGGGATCAGGTTTGTTGGGTTTAACAAGCAGAAGGCAGTTGTGAGCTGGCAGCAGGTATAGCAGTGGTGCAGGGCAGCGAACGATATCGTGCTGGGCAGTGGTCTCACCCTTGGGACTAGCAGCGCACAGAAAGTGTCAAAGTGTGTAAAGTTTTAGGGGCAATGTTTTCCAGGCAAAAATTCCCAAAGACAGTGCAGGTGGAGGAGCCGTGCACAAGGCATGCCCCGGGGTCATGGTTCCTGGGGAGGAAACAGCAGCTGGGAGTGCTGGTAGCGACCTGGGTCTGAAATGCTGCTGCAAAGCAGGCAGATGTGCACGGTGTACAAAGTTGTTAGAATTCAGTTTATATTCTGATGACACCCTGTTTAAGGACCAGAGACTCTCATTTGGTAAGGACGGGCCTGAATATTGGTAAGAGCTGGTGAAAAAGTTTAGGACACCATGTCCCTTTGAACTGTATCCCGTACACAGCTTTTACCTGTTGTTCCCTTTCGAGGTGTGGCTTTTACTCATACCCAGCATGAAGACAGCTGAACAAAGACAGCTCTTGCTGCTCATCCCTGCATCAGGCCATATAACTCAATGGAAAAAGCAGATTTTTAACACCCCTTCCCAGAGTGTGGCCCCGCTAACCCAGGTACTCCACTATCTAGCTCCTGTGTCACTCAGAGCCCTGATCCCAGAACGTATGAAGGTCTCTGTATTGCTGATATGGCCCAAATCACCCCAAGAATCCAACTTTTACTCTTTAGTATTAAAAACAACCAGCTGAAACCTAGGCCCATGCCATCCATTTGGGCATGAGCAGAGCCATATCTGAGCCTAAGCTGTACACACACACACAAAAGAACTGTACAGTTTTTATCTTTTTATTTAAAGGGACCTTAATTTAGGTGCTGGATGTGTTATTTTTAAATTAGAGCTAATTATCCCATACTCAAGGCTTGGTCATTCATACGAAATATTTAGACCCTGCACCTGTTGTTACAGCTTTTAGAGTACTTAATAAAGAAATAAATAAGGAGAAAGCTCAGCCTAGCTCATGTTCTACTGTTGTGATGCTAGCACCCAGCGTAATCTATCTGTGCGAGTTTGTGCCACCTGAGAGCCTTCCTTGTGGATATCATGGCTTGTCTGTCATTCCTCCCTCATAGGGGTGAATCTCTGGAACAGGGCCCTACGTAAGAAGGATCCCTTGAAAGCTACGTGTAAGAACACAGAAGAGATGGAGCAACACCAGCACACCCTGTCATTAGCACGCTGACCTGGTCACCAGCTGCTCTTGGCTTCAGTCCCGGAGTGCAGCATTCTCCAGAGCTGAAGGATCTTCTGATGCAAACCTTCAGGCTGCTCTGCATAAATAATGAGATACCGGAGAAGCTGGGGCTGGGGCAGACAGTACATTAAAGCAGGAGGATGAAGAAAACCTCTGGTGCCACCTATGGCAGGCTCAGAGATAAAATGCAGACTGCAGGTAAGAAGGAAACAGCCAGGTAAGGTTGAGAGGCACCGAGATGCTCTGCAGCTACAGTACAGCTCCTTCCTCACTGCTGCTGCAGTGCTGGAACATGTCCTGCTGCCAGGTATTGCTTGTGCTTCCCCTGTGCCACCCAGTCTGATTACTGCAGTTACTCTGGGTTCACTGGAACCACAAAGATCTTCAGGTTTGAAAGTCAAACCTTTTGATGTCAAGGAAGGGTAAGTGTTTTGATGCCTTTTAAGAATTTCTTCTGGAGTTCTCTGGGTTAGGAATTATTGACCGGTGAAAGGAGGAGGAGCTCTGTGGAGGGTTATGTGACAGCAAGGGAGCTGAACGTTGTATCATCATGGCAGTGTGTAAATTAAGATTGCATAGAAAACCTTTATCATGTCTGTAGCTTCTGATTACTTGAATGCAACCGTGCTATGGCTTTAACAGTCTTTAAAATGCAATTTCCGAAGTTTTGTAAAAGCTTACTAAAAAGAGAATTCCATTAAGGGAAACCATGTTGACTCCGATTTCTTCCTCAGTTCTCCCTGTGCAGCTATTTCTAAATCACTTGTAAGCTTTTTCAGCTATGTGAGTATTAGATGGCGTAGAGTTGAGCAGAGTAAAATGATCGATATTGTAATGGACTTCTCATCCTAGTACATGGCAGAAATAATAAATGTCATGATATATGACAGCCCTTCTAAAGCCCTGTGGAGCCAAACGAGATGCAGTAAGCATATATCTCCTACTTGCTACCCGTGTTTTGCTTCTCTGTGTCTGTCCTTTGTTTCCTCCCACATTTATTTCCTTGGTAATGGAAGACTGTAATTGAATTAAAAGCGACTCTGTACGAAGAGGAACATGCTATGGCTGCACCGCTTCCCTTCGGCAGGACTGGGTGGACTTCTGCAAGCACAGCCTGCGTTGTGAGCTGCTGAGTGCTGCATGGAGCAAGTTGTGGGGTGGTTTAGACAAGCAGCCAGGTACTCCCGTTGGCTTTACATCAGGTAAGTGTTCATGCAAACAGCTGCAGCCTCTTTCACTATGACCACGTAGAATTCCCCTTCCCACTCCAGACTGCTTGTCATTAGGGTTGTGCCAAAACTTCATTTTAGATTTTGATACTAGTTCCTATTTTTGTGCCAAAACAAACAAATGTCTTATCTGTATCTGTACAGCTCCCCTTGGCTGAAATGCCTGATCAATTAATAACGCCTTTGTTCTGCCAGTGACGCTGGCCACCATACTCAATGGGTTTTCCTTCCTCTGCTGCTTCACAGATCCCTGTGCCTGTCTTCCCTGTCCTGCACTGCCAAGCTGCCACTCTTTACCTACATTTTAAAGGTCACCCTTCAAAGGAATTGCTTCTTAAAGATCATGAGAAATGAACAAAGCCAGAAGTTAGGAAATGAAACACTGTTCCTTCTCTGGTGTCCTAGGGAGACTTTGAGTGCAGTAAATTGGAAGGATGTTCATGTTGCTTGTGTGATCACTCTGCCCTTACACCAAGAAGTGACTGCAGATGAATTTCAGACATGCTTAGCAGAGGGCTCAAAGTACTGTTACACGTGTGTAAGACTGGCTGGGGGGGGACAGGAGACTTTTTTTTCCCTGCCTCCCCTAGTTCCTGCCCACCCAAAAAATGTGAGCTCATCCTTAGACACCAGAGGAGCCCCACAGAATGATTTTCAGTACTCTGATGATGAAGGAAGTTTGTGGAGGAGCTGCCACCTTGTCAGTCCAAGCTATGGACACCCACTCGAAGGAAGCCAGCCTTCCTCAGCTCAGCTGGTCGCAGGCTGCTTGTTTCCTCTCTGATACTTGAGTCTCCTAAGATTTAAGTTTTTCTGCACAGTTATGAGGGCTAGAAGTTCTCTCTGTTCTGAGTTCACTTACTGGCTTTAATCTCAGGTTGCTGATAATCGAAGCTTTACCCGAAAAATTGTTACTCAGAGGAAAAGGAGTGGCACCACTGCATCTTTGGTGTGGCAGTTCTGTCTGCAAAAATCATGAAGACTGCTGTCATCTAGCACCAGGTCAGGAGCTTAGGAAAGACATAGAAAAGCCTGTACTGTCCTTGAAAACTTCCTCCATCTCCTGACAACTTCTGGTCTTTCCAGAGCAATCAGGCTTTGTTACCAGTTTAAAGAAACTGCACACTCCTCGCAGTTTTTGTTTGGCATCTATCTGCCAATGGACAATTAATGAAATGATACGGTTAGACACTACTCTTGTCTTACATTTACTTGGAGCAAAGCAGATGCTTTGAAACACCCATCTTTATTCCTTTTCTCTTGAAGTTAATGTCTTTTATCAAGGTCTTAGATTTAGCATCATAACGGGAAACAGACGCAGATCTTCTTACATGCAGACTTACTAGTTTATTATTATTTGTACCAGATTTGTGGTATTTTAGGTAGTTCTGCATTTCCAGGCTCACAGAATGATCTATTACATACTCAAGATCACTTATGTTCTCTTAATTGTGACCTCCAGTTTCCTTATGGGCATTCATGGTTTGTCACATCCAGAGGCAAAAACTGTTATGCATAGAAAATATGACTGTAGGGTATGAATGAGCAGTATTAGGAAACAAAGGCACAGCAGGTAGGAAAATACTGCTTCTAGCAAAGAATGTGTGAAGGGAAGTACAGAATATGGGCTGAAGCAAAATGTGGTGCCCCGTACCCACTGTGGCAGCACAAGTCTCCATGCCCCTTGCTATTCCCAGCACAAGCCCAGCATCTGGCCTAATGTCTTTGCCCCGATGCAGTTACTTTTTTTTCGTGACATGAACATATTTTCCAGAGAGATGATCGTGGTCCCTAACCCGCGGTGTCCCTATATGTGTCCACTGGAGTAACAGAGCTGGTGCGCAGCACACAGTGCTTACAGAGCCTCCACAGGAGCTGAGACCAGGTTTAAAATGAAGAAGTGCAAAACTCCTCTTTTTTGACTTGACATCCATCAAGGTGTTATGTCTGTACAAGGGTGCACGTCCCCCACCCTCACTCACATAGCAAGCCACACTATTTATTCCTCTACCTTGTTTTCACACACAAGTCAATTTTACTATTATTGTATTTGAGTCAGCCTGTGGCAATCCACCTGACAAAACCTCAGCAGACAATCTGCTTTAATGTTAACAGGATTGTAGGGGGATGTATCCTGGTAAACCCAGGGCTCAAGGAACCTCATCTTTGGAAAACTAATTGAGTTTTGCACTAAAATACGAGACTTCACTCTGGAAAATAAGCTAAACATATTGTAGAACTGCATTTACTCTTTTTGAAAGAGGAGGTGAGCTCTGTGGGGGAGCAAGGTGAATGGTGCATTTTGGTAGGTTAGATTCATTTTGCCTCTGTGTTGCCTGTCTCATTTTGGCAATAGAACTGAATTTATACTTTACGAAGGTGAATACAGATGTTATGGATGTGAATTGCACATTCCAAATTAACAGAGGGGCTTGTGCTCTGAGGTTGTACGTTCAGAGTTTGAGGAGGGGGTGCTCAGGTAAGGCGTATTTATCTCTATTAGCTTTAAACCATCTGCCTTGCAGCACCGAGGCCTCCCCACTGTCCGGATCAGCCCCTGTCCGCGGTGACCGCCAGAACCCCCTCAGCGCCTCCTCCATTTTGAGGCCGCCCCACAGCCACGCTCGCGACCCCCCCCCACCTTAGGCCGGGGATCGGGAGTGCGCACGCGCGGTATCCCCCGGCAGGGGCGTGGCCGCGGAGCGGCTCTCGCGAGATCTCGCGGGCTATATCTGGGAGGGGGGCGGGCGCGCGGCTTCCTTTAGTGCGCGTCTGCCCGCCGCGCCGCACGCATCCCACCGCTCCGCTGCGCTCCCCCCGCCTGCAGGCCGACAAGATGGAGGACAGCGCCATGGACATGGAGAGCATGGGCCCGCTGCGCCCCCAGACCTTCCTCTTCGGTAACGGCTGCCCGCCGGGATCCGGCCCCCCGCCGCCGGGCGGAGGCTCGTCCGGGCCGCGCAGGGCCTGGCGCAGGCCGCGGCCTGGGGGCGCCTCAGTGGAATGGGGGGGTGGGACGGGGGAGCTGCGAGGGGAGGGGGGAAGCGTGGGGAGGGAGGGGGCGCGTGGCGCTGTTCCCGCCACTCGCGCGCGTTCTCCGCCGCCGCGCGCGCCCCACGTGGCGGGCACGTGGCGGCTTTGTTCCGCGCCCGGCCCGGCCCCGCGTGGGGAGCACGTGGGGGGGGAGCACGACTCTGCGCTGCTCTGCCCCGGGGGGGATCGGTACTGCCACGCGGCGCTCCGGGGGTCGGGTCGGTGCTCGGCACCAGGCCGCGGCCTTCCCCGCCGCACGTGGTGAGGCTGGGGGGTGGGAGGGTCGTGGAGAGGGGGAGCCTTGGAGCGGCCGGATGCGGGATAATGGGCGGCGGGTACCTGTCTGAACAGCACACCGTGCTCATCGCTCGGTGGTTTCTTCGCAGGCTGCGAGCTTAAAGCAGATAAGGAGTACAAGTTCAAAGTAGATGATGAAGAAAACGAGCATCAGCTGTCTTTGAGAACGGCAAGTACTATGTGTTTTTTAAGCTGAAGTACTAGTGGATGATCTTGTGAGAAGTGAGTTTAACGTGTAAATTCGTTCCCTTTTGTGATAAGTGCAACAAAAACGTCCACTGATATTGTATGCCTTACAGTAAGTGATATAAGGCTGAAAAAGCTTAAAAATCACAGCAGGTTAGTAAGTGTGAGCTGAAAAGTATTAAAGGGTGGCATGTACACTGACAAATCTAATGTAATAGTTCAGATGCTGCAGGAGCACAAGGGGAGAAAAGTTATTTTAATCATAGACGGACATCCTTCAGTAGACAATGGAAACTTCATTTTGAAAAGCTTTTCCCAGATAAAACTCAAGTGCTTTTTTTTCCTTCCCACAAACAGCAAATAATATGTGTCCTTAAATCTTTTACTGCCCCAGCAAGCAAGACACAGCATGTTAAGGCCTTTGCTCTAGGCTGAGCATGTTTTGTTATGGTTAGCATAAGCATGAGATGCCACAACTTCACAGGCAAGGAGTTTGAGTTGTAGTGTTTCAGTGCTTTATTGTTTATTTAAGCACAAAGATATATCCTGATGATAGAAGAGCTTTAGAATTGGGAATTGCTTCCTGTGGGAGACTTGGGTGCTAGCCTTGTCCAAGGCACAACTTAAAACAATGCTTACAACACTTAGATTTACACATTAGTCTTGTAAATTACATGTCTTCAGTCCTTGCATTTTATGAAAATTGCAGCCTTGACAATGACTAATTTGTACTTAATTGGTAACCTTCTAAAGTGTAGTTTGAGGGAAGAATAATTAGTAAAGTATAGGCAGGGCAAGTTCATATGGTAATTCTCACACCTGAAGGTTCCTAATGCAGTAAATGTCAGTGTGAGTGACTTTTAATTGTACGGCTTTATCCACAGATTCTGATTTGGGAAGTTACTGGTAGCATCTGGTGGAGTGTACATCGTTCACTGAGGATGAACCAGATTGATTGTTTATCAGTACTTAGTTTTTTAGGGTTGTCTGGAAAGAAGTCTCCTTCAAAAACCTGTCTTTTAAAGACAAGATTGTCCACAGGAGTTATGGGGGTTGAAATAAGAAGCAACAAAGTGGAAATATCTTGGGTAGTTTGGAAGTCCTAAGAAGAATCTGCCAACAACAAATACCATGGCAAGCAGAGTAAGGAGTAACTGGGAGATGAAACATGAAGCTAGTGAGCCCTGTGCCTGTGCTCTGTGCATAAGTCTGCTGAACAAGGGCTGACACACGGCATGCAAGGGACGTAGGTAGGAGATGCAGAAAAGTGAGGAGAAAAAAGTGAAAAGTCAAAGTGAAAGGGGAAGCAGGACTGATGATGCATACAGAGGTAGAAAGTGGTATGGGAACAGATCTACATGTCTGGTCTTATTAATGAAAGCTGAGATAAAGCAGGGTGGTCACCACTTCATTGCCTACTTACTGCAGTTGTGCATCTCTCCAGTGCAGAAGGCAAAGCCCAAGAAAAGCTGTTTGCCAGCCACTCAGTAAGCAAACAGGTGTCACAGTATTGAGCTGTGCAAATGACAAGGGTAACTGGGGGTGGGGGCAAGTTCTTAAATGAAACTCTTGTCATGGTGGGTAGACCCACCAGTGGAGTGATTCATTGTGGTACTAACTCATTTGAGAGATGACATCAGAGCACCAATTTCCCCTGTTCAAATTGACAATAACAAAACTTGCCAGGATTAGTGACTTCTGTATCCTACTTCTCAGTCTTCAGCCTGATAAGCCTTCTCTGGATTGTGATAACTTGACTAAAACACAGCTCTTAGAGAATGGGAACTTGAGTGTGCCACTGTCAGCCTGAAGTGTTTACACCCACATCTTCCATGGGGGGTGGGTGGGAAGCTTTCTTTTCATTCCCGTTGGAAAAGGGCACAGAGAAAGCCTTGTTAACTTGTCTCAGGAATAATGGTAATACCTGAATTCTTGGTTTTCAGAGCTCTTGCAAGTAATCTGACTTAGAAGTTAAGAAAACAGGAATTTTAGGCCTGTCCTATGTCTGTCATTTGTTTGCCTCCCTTCAGCTATGATTTTGAGTCTGCAGAACGTGCTGTTCTAGTTGGTGTAAGGAATAGAGGAACTTAGTTTTGAAATTTGCTGGGAAAGCAGCTCTGTCCTTGAGTACAGTCATGTATATGTGCTTCTTCCCATGGACCAGCTCCA